>NC_055689.1:3563119-3863119 GCF_017639745.1 Melanotaenia boesemani | reverse complement strand
GCCCGTCATGCAGGCTGCTCCCCTGCGCTGGTCTGCAGCATTTTCTTTTCTTTATGCTCTTGTTTCACCAAATCAACAGTCTGATCAGGCTCCTGTCAGCAGGAAGTAATGCTCTGAACCAAGAACAGAGGGATGAGCGTTTGTCTGACAGCTGAGGGTTGAGAAGAGGTGGGGAAATAGTTCCATGCTGAGTGGCACCCAAGGGAAGCGTTGGTGCAACAGACAGCCCTGTATCTCATCTTTAATGTAGTTCCTGTATCCTCCTCTTTGGTATTTCCTTCCCAGCTGTCTTGTTCCCCAGATACAGCAGCTGAAAGTATGAGGAGGAATAACTCGTCCAAGTTTTTCAACTTCACAGAGGTAAGCTTCGTTCATTAAGCTTTACTGAATGCAGAAAAATGTCATCAGCTTCTCTGGAAATGATTTCTTTTATTTATTTATCTGTAGTTAGCCTGCTATTCAACCCAAATCAGTTTCTTGTTTGATTTATGCCATATATTGTTAATAAAAACAGTAATATTGAATCCTATTATAATGAGTAATGAAGGGAATGAAGTCAGTGATTGTTGTCATCCTGGTCAGAGATCGTAAAAACAAGAGGAACTTGGCGGTGTGTTGCCAGCGTTTTATGAAAAGGTGAACCATCCAGGCAGATGGAGAGATAGGGTCATGAGATGCAGCAGAAACAAGGAATCTTATCAGTGTCCTCTCAACACTGACGCTGAAGGAGATGATGCCCCCAGAGCTAAGTCCCAAACACAATCTCTCTCTGAAAAAAACCCTCTGTTGTGTCCGAGGTGATGATCTGTGTCTCACAGGAACTGAAATCAGGGAAAAAGCTTTTAAAAAGTAATCCCAAAGTAGGTTTTTACAAAGTAACACTCAACCTTAAATATTAACACGACCTCCTGCAGTTGTTATTTTCCCATACTGCAACTGTCTTTTTTTAAGTTTAACTCTGATTTTTCACTAAATACTGTAGAACAGGGGTGTCAAACATATGGCCCGGGGGCCACGACTGGCCCGCCACAAGGCAGGGGGCACACTTGCTCTATCTATAAATGTTTTCTTATTTTGTAGATTTGTATGTTGTTATGCATAGGTAAATGTAAATGTGTAAAGATGTGAAATAAAATATTCAAATAAATATAATAAAATAAATAAAACACATATAACTTTTAAAATTTTAAATGTATGAACCATTTATCAAATTTTACACATCAAAATCTATAAATAAGAATTACTGTATTTCATGAATAAGTTTAATGAACTTATAAAATTTGAAAGTGAAAAACTTATACATAAAAAAATATATAAATATTTATGTACAATATAAACATAGATTTAAAAAGCAGGTATATTTATAGATATAAATATAAAATATATAAAATAAAAAGCTAGACTAAATAAATAAATAGATAAATAACATAAAATATGTAAATAAATAAAACACATTATTGTGTAACCGGGTCAAAAATATTGTTTTTCTCCTGAAATTTTAGGTTGTTCATAATGTTCTCTAATAGTTGAGTTCATCAGATATAAACATCTTGATCATTTATTTGTAAAACAAAGACAAAATGTGCAGTTTTAATTATAATTAATTATTAGTTATTTGTAGATTATTTTGCTGTTATTTTACTGGTCCGGCCCACTGGATATCAGACTGGTCTGAATGTGAAACCTGAACTAAAATGAGTTCGACACTCCTGCCGTGGAACAGTAGTGGAACATTTCAGGTCTTTACAGACAAATCCCTTCAAACCAATTCATAATAAATAACAGCCTAGTTAAGGAAAACCAGCAGTCTGCTTCAAATCCAGTCCCCCATCCTGAGCATGCAAGAGCGACAGTGGAATGGAAAAACTCCCTTTTAATTGGAAGGAAAAGGAAGAAAAAGCCAAAACCAGAACCTGGCTTAAGGAGGGCGGCCATCTGCCTCAACTGGTTGGGGTGGAGAGGACAGGAAAGAGAGACCAACAGGCACTGCGACTTTTGTCCAGGAAGTCCTGCTAAGAGGAGAAATATGGGAATGATTGTTATCAATCCCCGGCTCACTAGGGAAACATTGTGAACATTAAACCTACAAACAAATTCATAATTTAAAGTTTATGGGTAATTATCCGTGACACAAAGGCAAAATATAAGCTGTAATAAATAAAACAAATAGGCTTTAAAGAAACCCAAATGCTCCAAACAAGCCAAACACAAAAGTGGATGATGAAACAAAAGGGCCACCCAGAGCTTATAACAAACAAACAAACAAAAAAGCTCTCAAAGTTCTACAAATTCTCAAAATGAGCAAAGTTCTCAAATGTCTACAGAGTAGGCAGTCAAACCCAAAAGTGAGACTCAGAGGACCAGCGGGGGAGGAAGAGCAAACAGCCAGTCCTGGTCGGGGATGTCACAGCCAGCCAATTGCAGGCAAGGAACAGCACAGCAAGGCACAGGGGTGGATCCAGACAGCTGTCCATTCGTCTAGGCAGGGTCGTCTAGGTAGCCCCCCCACAAGACACAAACCCCTAACGAGTTGGTGTCAACTTACCCAGGTTACATGACAAGTTAACACAAAACATAATTAACAATATGCAAATAAAAACCCAAGTTACCTACAGTTAACGATCTGGACATCAGCTTTGAAGTTGGTTTCATCCAAGACCCTCTTGAGTCAAATTTCCAAGATGAATTCCTGAACAAGTAATGCACAACACATGAGCCTCTGATTATGATTGTATATATATGTCGGAGGAACACAAGAAGGTTGTGATTAGTGTACACGATAATTGGCAGAGGGCCAGACCCAAGGTACACCTCATAGCGCTGGAGAGTGAATAATAAAGCCAACATCTCTTTCTCAATGGTGGTATAATTGAGCCAGTGCCAGCTGAATTTGCACGAGAAGTAAAAAAACGGGGTGATCGGAACCATCATCACCTTCCTGTACCAAGACAGCACCAGCGCCAACAGCACTAACATCAACTTCTAGCTTAAAGGTCTCGCCAAATTAGGAGCAGCAAGAACGGGTGTGTGGCACAACAAGGGTTTCACATTGGGTGAGTCTAGTGGTCACAGAGGTGGGCTAGGGTCAGGAGAACCTGGGTTCAAGTCCCTGGGCTAGCAACTAAGGTAGACCACTGTCCCTCAAGACCCTCAGACCAAACATCTCTCGTACAAATGCACGAGTGATGCAAAGGCTCTCAGTAATGCAACATATAGTCTAGTACATTCTTACCTTGGGGTGTATCTAGGCCTCTCACGATAAGCAGTAAGTCAATTAATTGCACGGTAAGAAAAACATGAGCGCGATAAATTTCTGGCTGCAATAATTTTTTTTTTTTTTTTTTCCTTCCTATCTTACTTTACCATAGGCTGTGTATGACAGCAAGTTTCACTATAGAGTTTCTTGACTGAACGCTCTCTTTTCTTGCGGAGTGATCTCTCTTGTGTCATACTTGACAGCAGCATGTTGCAGCAGGAGACCATGGTAAACCACTAACCTGTACGAGCCGGTACGTCTCATTTGTTTTACAGGGCTGCCAACTCTCACAAATCGGCCATGAGACTCACGCATTTGAGTGGCTTCTCATGCTCTTGGCTAAATCTCCAATTTCTCACACTGAAATACACATCATGAGCGATGCCGGCTAATCGAGAGGTTCGGAAGGATTTCCAGTGGGTCGCATTACTTTTGGGCCGGTGTCCCGGTGTGTGTGGAAAAAGGCGTCGCATTGCAGCAGCGCGGTTCACTCGCTGCTCATAGATCAGTCTGACACACAGCGATGAGGGAGATATTTCAGCTTCACAGAGAGAAACGATGCACAGAATATTTTTTTCCTAGTTTTTTTAATATAATGATACTAACTGGCAGTTTTGCCCATTTTTTTTTTGTCTGAGCTCCATGTTTAATATTTTTTTATATATATTTTTTGAAGGGCACTTTTGTTTACAGAACAGAGACTTTGTTTTCTATCATACTTATTGGTTTTGGTTGTTTGGTTTTCATTCATTGTTAATGAGACTGAGAGTCTGTTCTACTTATTGTTTTGTTTTTTTATTTAAAATTTCTTCCAGTTTCAGTGTAAAATGTTCTTTAGAAATTAAAGTTTATTGATCTTTGAAATGGTGTACTTGCATTATTATGGCATTGTCATTATATTAGTTGAAAATAGTTTCAAAATGACATTATAACTTTGCACAATATTATCGCTTATCACAATAATTTCTGAGAAAATTTATTGCACAGCACAATTTGTTAACACGGCAGGCCTAGGTGTATCAGAGTCTAACAGCTTCTCTTTCAAAATCTTATGTGGACTACGAAGTGTATGAACAAACATATTCTTGAAACGTATTCTTAAACATAATCTTGAAATTTTGCATAATTAGGGGCGTGTCCTTTTGATTGTCAGGTATCCAATATCCGCGACAAGAAGGGAGAGTGGAGCACAACAGCAGTTTTTAGCCAGCTAACAGTGCGCCTTAGCTTTAACCCGCCTACCTCCGTTAGCTGGTTAGCTACTGTTAACTCTATTTTTTTATTTTATTTAACCTTTTTTAACTAGGAGGTCCCATTGAGATTCAAAATCTCTTTTTCAAGAGAGACATGGCCAAGGTAGCATCCAAACTACAAAGTAAATGCAGCGTACATATTATTACAATTTACATTTTCATAATAAGACAACAAGTACATAAAAACATCTAAAAAAAAAAGCAGCATGTGTCTCCATTACCACATTCTTTATGGAAGCTTTAAATTCATTTATTGACACAAGTGTTTCTAGTTTTAGCTATACTCTAGCTCGGGTTAGCTCGGTTAGCTCTTAGCTACAGGCAGCTTAGAGTTTCCACCTCTCAGCTCTTGCCCATTTTTGGGTTTTCCGGGAATGACGACATGTGTGGAACTGCCAAGATGGCGACGGTGGGAACCACCCAATGAGCTTCAATTCAGCCCTTTCAGAAACCTATGGGTGACGTCACGGATGCTCCGTCCATCTTTTATACAGTATATGGTTCAAACAGTTCCCCTACCACAGGAATGGGGTGGAGTGGAGCACGTGGAATAGACTGGTTTAGTTTGCCAGCGACTTGGCAAAACATGACAACCACGGCATCAGCTACATCTTAACATTTACATTTTAAACTGGGCCAGTAGTAATGCTTAAGGATAAGGTGATATGTTCTGGTGATACCTAAATTTCCGGACCACAGTCAGAACTTCTAATGCAGCAGTGACCCAACAGCGAGTAACCTCTTTAGTGGGCAATGCCGAACACACAGCAAAGGGAAAGATGCCAGAATCAACACCATGGACAGGTTTTGGCTCATAACCCATCTCAACACCTTGCAATATGGCGCCGTATCCACAGGAGGCTCTTCAGAAAATGGCAATGTGTCAGCCAGAATCACGGACTGTGACTGCCCCTGATTGCCTGATTGCTATCAGAGGCCTAGCAGGGGCCTGATAGCCTGATAGCTCCTCTCTTATGGGATCTATGTATTATATACTACAATATATACTACAATACAAAATGTTTGCAATTTGCTCAGCTAAATTTTTTCTTTCTGAGAAATCTGTAATTCCTTTTAACTCATTAAAATAATCACACTGACCACAAGACATTTTTGTCCTGGTGTCCTCTCCCGTCCAGAGACAGTGGGACTCTTCTGAGCAGGCCTTATGCAGCGAGCCTCTTCAGGACCCAGAAATCAGATGGGCTGTGAAGAGGCTCTTCTCAGGCACCCTGCAGTTGCCACGACTCTCCTGCAGACCCTGCATACAGGACTACCAGGTAGATGGGACCAGGTCTGGGACTTCATCTGGGGCGCCTGCAGCCCGTCCCATCATACACTCAAGGAGCCTGGGAACCCTGACCAACTGCATCTCCAGAGCCTTGTGAGTCAAGATCTTTTGATTTTCATGTTTCAAGCAATTTAAAAAAACAAACAAACAAAAACAAAGTAAATAAAATGAGCTAAATCTGCTTAATTTAGCTTCCAACTTTTTAGGGACTGTATAATAATACTAATACTATAACTAATTGTTTTACACACACACACACACACACACACACACACGCACACACACACACACACACACACACACACAGACATATATATATATATATATATATATATATATATATATATATATATATATATATATATATATATATATGAAAGAAGGGCTGCACGGTGGTGTGTGGTTCAAACAGTGGCCTTTCTGTGTGGAGTTTGCATGTTTTCTCCATGTATACTATCTATCCGTGTTCTCTCCGAGTACACCGGCTTCCTCCCACAGACTGGTTGTTTGTCTCTGTGTTGGCCCTGTGATGGACTGGCTACCTGTCCAGGTGTACATGCCTCTCGCCTGTTAATTGCTGGGATAGACTCCACCTTCCCAAGATGAATGAATAAATAAATGAATGATATATATATGTAACAGGGAAAAGGCCCCTCTCTCTAAACCACACATCCTGAGCAGAGCACCTCGGAGAGAGAAAGAAAGACAACACATTTAAATAAACAAAAACAATCATTTCTTTACTTCAAACACAATAACACATTAAGACTGCCACACCCAATGTAGCAGTCTGTTATGGTAGGCTGGACTTATACAAATGATCACCACAAATAATAAAGAATAATGAAGAAGCATGCAATTAAACTAAAACCAGTTCGGCCTAGCAATTATACATTCACCAGTCATCAGAATAAACATATGTACTTGGGTAAACATAGAGGAAATCACTATAAGAAATAAAATAAATAACAGCTCAGTCAGATATATAATATGCTGCAACAGGTACAAGTGCATGCATGTAATAAAAACCTTTTCAAGAGTGACCAGGCTGAAGAGACTGGAGTACAACCTGATCCACAAATGCAGGTGAAAGCTCTGCTAAATTAATTTCACAGATCAGCACAATAATGCACACAGTCTGATCCCAGTTATTGTTTTATACGATACCACCGCTGTCTTGGTTGCTCTCACACAATATATGTATATATATATATATATATATATATATATATATATATATATATATATATATATATCAGGAAGTTTTTACAAAGAATTAAATTTTGTTTTTAAGATCAGTTATTAAAATACTATGATTTTTTTTAGCACATTTAGCGCTTTGCTTTATATTGAGAAGAGTTTTCAGATTTTCTAAACAGTTAATGTTATAAAACATGGGACAAACAAGGCCATCATCGTTGTTGTCATAATGTTTTAAGCTGCTTTTAAGCTGTGTACGTATGCATGAGTGTGTGTGTGTGTGTGTGTGTGTATGTGCTTGTAAGTGTGTGTGTATAAGTGTGCACCACCACCATGATGTTTTCACCACGTATTAGGGGAACAAGTTTGACCTGTTGGATTATGTTGGTAGTAATACATTATGTCAGAGGGGATCAGATATGGCTGAACTCTGCGATGAGAATACACTTATCTTGTTTGTTTTCAGGTCATCCGCCTCCTCGTAAACGTGACATTTGGGAGCAGATTTTTTACCTAATTTGGTTCAAACATTCAGGTGAACTTGAGGTAATCACAGATCACTGTAACCTAACTAAACTGATCCTGAATGTTACAAATACTCATTTTACAGGATATTTATACACTAAATAAAGTCAAGATTATATTTTATATCAAGCAGGATTCTCATTAAAAACTCAGTTTAAATGAACAGGCTCATGGTGATGACATGGGTCTGTGGGAGCAGGTCAAAGATGTCTGAGAAGGAGAGTTTTATATCTGTGTCAACACAGATTCATGGAGGTTTAAAAATGAAAAGCAGTAAAAGCTGACAAGCTGCTATTTATCTTTATCACAAATATGTGTGAACATATAGATGTTTTCAAACTTTTAGATATAAAATCTGTTTTTATGTTGATGGAAGAATAACTGCTGTTCCTTAAGAAACAGTCTGTGTGTGTATGCATTGGTCTACGTGTGTGTACGTGTGTGTGTGTACACAACCTCCTTGATGTTTTCATCAAGTGTCACGTATTGAGGGAACAAGCCAGACCTGTTGGATGATGTTAGTAGTTGTAGATTCATGAGGTAAAGACACAAACATGCAGACTGAAACTGCCATGCACAGTCTGAGGTAAGATTATTGAATTTTCCAGATTCCTGCAGGTCAAGATCAGTGTGAATGTTTTGCATGATCTGGTCAACATGTATGTCCTGAAACTCCCTGATGAGCTCCCTGTTGAGAAAAAAGACAAACCTCAAAAAGAAGGAAAACAAACAGAAATGCTTGTTGCAGAAAATTTGAGCTCTGTTACATTTCTACAACACATTTTAAAAAGTTGCTACTAAAGCTTTTACCAGTTTGAAATGTTGTCGTACATCTTCACAGCAGTTAAATTGCGTTTAACATTCCCATTCTTCCATCCAATGTCATTGGTCTTCCTGACCAAAGCCTTCATATTATATGCAGAATGTGTTTCTGCATGGTCTTATTGAAAAATAAATAGATATCTCAGGATAACTCTGAATGAGGTGGTCTATGAACCTTGGTTTGTGCTCTCTGACCAGCCATCAGATGGGTTTAAATTTTCCAAAGAATGTCATGAGAGGAATCTAAAAATAATAAAAATAATATTTTAAACAGTCATTTTCTATCTATAGAAACACAATCCCTCGTCAGTCATCAAAAAAGCCGTCTCATGGGAGTCTAAATGTTGACTAAAGCAATAAAAATCTGCCTCTTAAAAACTTGTACACACTTCGAACTGACTAGAGCTATGAGACGGAGTACTCTGATTACTAAATCCACAGAAAGGAATACTTTATCAGCTGGTTTTAACAGTGACTCAGCTTTAATGGTTCCGTCTTGTGAAATGTATAATTTATAAATGGATGCTGTCTCAAGGCTGACCCATCAGGGATACGTCCTGATGAACTGGAGCAACCTTATCTACAGCCTGCACAAGTGTTACCACAGGAATGTACACTTTGTTCCTGCCTCCCTCCTCCAAACTTTGGGCTGCGAGAACCTCACCTCTGCCATGTTGTCCACATGACTGGAATGATGATGAGCTTCAGGGCCAGGATTATTCTGTGTTCTGTGTTTGGGCTTAGAAGAGGGCAAAATAAAACTTGTGAAAAAGCTCCATTCCTTTTGTAGCTCCTGGATCACTTTAGAAATATTACAGGTGATGCAGGGAAGCAACATTTTCTTTATTGAGGATAAAATAGATAAGAAACGTTTCATAAAACATCAGTAGGAGAATCTGGTCTGAGCCATTTCTTTGTAATTGTTTTTGTAGCTGCAACACTCACTAGATGCTAAATATATAGATATTCCTAATGAAACATCGGTTTCTAATATAACCAATAGTTCTGTAATAATGACTCCAGAAAGTTTGTGCTTTTGGACCAACCCAAAGTACAAGAAAATGACTGGCTGCACCTTCTCTTGCATTTACAGAAGATTTCTGGATTGGAGGGATAAAAAAAATAAAAATCTGAAAACTCATTTTGAAGTCCTCTAAGATGATAAATATTCCCACTAATTCACATATTAAAAAAAAAAAGAAAGAAAGATATCTTAAATCTTAGAACAGGCGTTTAGGGGCTAAAAGTACAGCCTGCTGTGATTAAGCTCGGCCCAGCATCTGACATAGGTTGTACTGAAATGCTAAGTTCAAGTTAACATTTCATTAAATTTAAAATGAATAAATCCCTAAGGGTAAATCCACATGTGCACGTGCTTCACATGTGTTCCACATGTGAAACTTATGCCATACACATGAATTATCTTCATGGCTCTATCTAGCTCAGACTGGCTCTACCTGTCTCTGCACGGCTCGGCCTGAGTCTGTCCGACTTGGCCTGGCTCGGCCTGGGTCTGTCCGACTCGGCCTGGGTCTGACCGACTCGGCCTGGCTTGGCCTGGGTCTGTCCGACTCAGCCTGGCTCGGCCTGGGTCTGGCGGACTCGGCCTGGCTTGGCCTGTCCGACTCGGCCAGGGTCTGACCGACTCGGCCTAGCTCGGCCTGGGGCTGTCTGACTCGGCCTGGCTCGGCCTGGGTCTGTCAGACTTGGCCTGGGTCTGACCGACTCGGCCTGGCTCAGCCTGGGTCTGTCCAACTCAGACTGGCTCAGCCTGGGTCTGACCGATTCTGCCTAGGTCTGACCGACTCGGCCTAGCTCGGCCTGGGTCTGTCCGACTCGGCCTGGCTCAGCCTGGGTCTGTCCGACTCGGCTTGGCTCGGCCTGGGCCTGTCCGACTCAGACTGGCTCAGCCTGGGTCTTTGTGACTCGACCTGGGTCTGTCGGACTCGGCCTGGCTCGGCCTGTCCGACTCGGCCAGGGTCTGACCGACTCGGCCTGGCTCGGCCTGGGTCTGTCAGACTCAGCCTGGCTCAGCCTGGGTCTGTCCAACTCAGACTGGCTCAGCCTGGGTCTTTACGACTCGACCTGGGTCTGTCCGACTCGACCTGGCTCTGTCCGACTCGGCCTGGCTCGGCCTGGCTCGGCCTGGGTCTGACCGACTTGGCCTGGTTCAGCCTGGGTCTTTCCGACTCGACCTGGGTCTGTCCGACTTGGCCTGGGTCTTTCCGACTTGGCCTGACTTGGCCTTGCTCTGCTGCTTTTGACCTCAGAAGGGAGATGAGGTTTTGAGTGGGTAGAACCCCTGCAGAAATGTCTGAAATCAACAGGAGATTGTACAGGATCTTCAGCATGTTTCCTGTTTGGTGTGGATGCAGTAACTGGGGAATGTTCCCCCTGCAGACATGTACAACTAACATAGGAACTGGCTGAAGGTTCTGGTAAAGCTGACTGTGATGATCAGAGAACGTTGCCTGGATTGTAGTGATGAAAACTTTTTTGAAACGTTCCACAAATGTCTGCTGAAGGTTGGAACTAACCTTCGTAGAACCTTCCCCGAACCACTGTTTTCCTTCCTCTTTCCCCCACACTCCTCTCAGACTGTACAGCAAATCCAAGCCTTCATTTAATTCTGTCACCATACAAGTTTCCCTCACTCAAAGTGAGAAGTATACAGGAAAAGAAAATAAATTCAACTACTTAGTAGTTATGTTATTTGACTAATCAGTACAGCTCTCATTGTCAACTACCAATGACTGGCCAATAATGGACTGGTAAATGTAGACACAACATTTTGATGGTTATGTAAACAGGCTCAAAAACATTGGAGTATTGGGGAAAAATCTAGATGTGTTAATCTGATTTCCCATAATCAAATAATGAAAGTTATCTGATGTAGCATAATCAGACTATACTGTCTACATGACCACTAGAATAATCTGATAACTTCAGAAATCAGGTAATGATCAGATCTTTGGTGTGCATGTAAACGGGCTCAGTATCCTCAACTCTGCGATCACACCAGCATGATCTGGTCACATGACATCCTCACAGCACCATGACAGAAAAACCGCCCACCTGGAGCTGCTGTCAGCTTTGCTGGAAAGTTCAGATCTGAAACTCTTTCCTGTTTTTTTTTTTACGTTGATAAAGCATAAAAGCCAGAAATATAATGGTTTAATTTGATAAGATTATTTGTAATTTACAAAGACACTTGAACCATAATCTGTAAATTTGTTGATATTTGAAAATGCTTCATCGTACCAGTAAAGGGAGCACAAGCCCCTCTGGTGCTTTGTGTACTACCATCTGAGAAATATGTATTCATTTTATACATCTGAGGGCAGATTCTCAGGGTAAACTGTAGTTCAGTGACCGTTAATGACCCTCCAGAGAAAATATGGTTCAACTTTGTCTGCATGTTGAGTCTGAAGGGCTGAACTTGAGAGTCTGCAGATTCAGAAAAAAGGAAACTGACTTTTTTTTAACTGTCCTCTCAAATCATTTTAAAAGCTCGTCTACGACAGACAGCTCTGAAAACAGTCTCTACATGCTTTTGTCCAAGAAGGAGCTTCTCTGTCTTGTAAGTACAGGTTTCTAGCACCAGAAGTCATGAGCGTATGCCCACAAAAAGATTTCAACCAAAGATTTTTTCCTCCCTACCAGCTGTTGGTCATAGGTTCAGTCCTGTGTCAGATGTCCCAGCTCCCTAGGTTATTTTAGCTTCTCTAGACGGCACCGGTGTTCAGCTGCGAGTCCTTAATCACAGGAGAACCTTTTCTCACTCTCCAGCAATAAACAAAGATGTTGAGGGTGGGGGTGAAAATGACGTTGCCTCTGGTCACAGATAGAGAGCGCCATCGTGACAGCACCCATGCTCTCTATAGCTTTTATCTACCTCTGCTTTTTATAGTCAGAGGCTGTTCATGTGACTCCTCCTGGTGCACTTGGAACATGTGAAAGGCATGAGGAAACTTCACAACAAATGCCACCTCAGGGGGCAGAGGCAGAGCTCGAGTGTACAAAGTTAAAGTGAAAGTTAGGAAGGTTAAAGTTGGCGTAAGTGTAAAATGAAGGTGAGCTGGAGGGCCGAAGCAGACCACAGCTCTGTGTTTATACTCTGTAGGAACGTAGAGAGGAAGTAATTATGGAGCGCAGTTTGGACTTGATGAACAATATGTTCCTAAGATTATAAGTAAGGGAGGAGAAAGACAGAGGGCTGGAATGAGGGAAAGAAAAGCAGAAGGAGGTGATCTGTCTCAGCTCCCTTCACCGTAAATCAGACGTCCATATTTAGTTGGAAAGAGGGAAGGCCCAGCAGTAATGTAAACACAGCCTGGGGGAGGAGAGTACATCAACACTCATGTTTGAGTCCACTGCCCAGCAGTTATCATGGCCATTAGAAGAGACAAGACAGGAAGCAGATCTCAGAGGTTTATTATAAAGCTCTGCTAGAGAAGTAGAATTTTAAAGCAACTTTAACAGCTGAGTTTAATCCCATGATAGTTTTAACCATGACCTGGACATCAGCTTCAGCTGAATTTGGAACATTTAGAGACAGACATGGGAACTGATGTAATTTAAAACAGTTAAGACAGAAAGAAGCAGATAAAAGACAGCACCTCAGTTACCAGAGCAGAGTGAGCAAAGGGAACAACTACCTGGTAACTGACCATCCACCATGACTGACCCGAACTCTGGGAGCTCTGGAGATGAGTTATATGATGAAACGCCATGGAAACAAGGGGTGACCCGTCTACCCATCATTCAGCTCCTCCCCAGGTCCAGAGCAGGCTCAGCAGCAGGATCCCCAAAGATCTCCCCCAAGGATTCGCCTCGTGGTTCTCCTCGAAACTCCCCGCTGCTCTTCAGAAAGCTGCTGATGAACCGCAGCATCAACCTCCAGAGGCGGCGCTTCACCCTGGCTCACACGCCCAGGTAGAGTCTCCAACTCTGGAGCCAAGATGGCAGGTTTGACAGGGCGTTGGGCTCCAATGAATGAATAACTTTATTCCATTTCAGATTCTATCTATATAGTATATAATATAGTACATAATTATCTGCTGCTTCAGGACCTGGGTAACGTTTCAGTTGCAGTCAACAAAAGTGTTGGATGACCTAAATCCGGCTTAGATAACTAACTTTTCCTCTCATTCTTACCTCGAAGAATTTGGATACATAAGGAAAATCATCTTCTTGGCAGTCATTACTTTCTCTAAACTGTTCAATAGAAAATAACAGTCATTTCATGACTGAAAAAGAAATTAATTTACATTAAATAGTTAAATTTGTTCTTCTAAATTACTGTCAATATGTTTGTCAATGCGACCTGTCACGGGTGTACCCCGCCTCTCACCTACTCAGTGCTGGGCTAGGCTCCAGCTGCCTCGCGACCCCTCATATAGAGAATAGATGGATGGATGTTGGTCAATGCCACAAATCACACATAGAATCAGAATGAGATTATTCCCTATATTGTTTAATTTTTACACCTTGGCAGTTAGTGCTGGTGTCAGTTCTTTTGTTATTAATGTATATTTTCTTCTGTTTGCAAACACTGACGACTTCTGTCCGGCTGATTGTTATCAAGTATTAGGCTGAGCGTTTGTACATTTCAGTGTCAGTGGTCAGGAAAATGGTAAAAGTCTAAACTGAGCTGAAGGACTTGGAAAAGGGATATAACTTGGAGTTGAATGTGGATGGAGATGGATTATTTGTTTATGATGACTCAAACAATGAAATAACATTCAGAAGTGGTGATGCCTTCATTGAGAAGCTGTTCATCTGTTTTACTCAACGAGCCATGTAGAAGTGGTTGTTGCACATATCCACGAGAACTTGTGCAACTTTCTTAAATGAATAAGGAATTAAAATATGAGCAAAACATTGTCCAGAGATCAGTAATTATTGTTGAAAAAATAAAGGTTGAACCAAAGCAAATCTGAAGACCTACAAGCCAATAGTTGTAATTGTAGCTAAGGGTTGTTGTGGGGGACAGAAATGGAGGCTAAAGTTGGTTGTAGAGGAAGTGGAAGCTAAAGGTTGGTGTGGGGAAAGTGGAAGCTAAAGGTGGGTGCAGGGGAAGTGGACGCTAAAGCTGACTGTGAGGGAAGTGGAAGCTAAGGTGGTTGTGGGGGAAATGGAAGCTAAGTTCGCTGTGGGGGAAGTGAAAGCTAAGTTAGCTGTGGGGGAAGTGGAAGCTAAAGGTGTCTATGGGGGAAGTGGAAGCTAAGTTAGCTGTGGGGGAAGTGGAAGCTAGGTTTGCTGTGGGGGAAGTGGAAGCTAAGTTAGCTGTGGGGGAAGTGGAAGCTAAAGGTGGCTATGGGGGAAGTGGAAGCTAAGTTTGCTGTGGGGGAAGTGAAAGCTAAAGGTGTCTATGGGGGAAGTGGAAGCTAAGTTCGCTGTGGGGAAGTGAAAGCTAAAGGTAGGTGTGGGGGAAGTGGAAGCTAAAGGTGGCTATGGGGAGAGTGGAAACTAAAGGTGGCTGCGGGGGAAATGGAAGCTAATTTCGCTGTGGTGGAAGTGGAAGCTAAGTTCGCTGTGGGGGATGTGGAAGCTAAGTTTGCTGTGGGGGTAGTGAAAGCTAAAGGTGGGTATGGGGGAAGTGGAAACTAAAGGTGGCTATGGGGGAAGTGGAAACTTAAGCTCACTGTGGGGGAAGTGAAAGCTAAAGGTGGGTGTGAGGGAGGTGGAAGCTAAAGGTGACTGTGGGGGAAGTGGAAGCTAAAGGTAGGTGTGAGGGAAGTGGAAGCTAAAGGTGACAGTGGGGGAATTGGAAGCTAAGTTCGCTGTGGAGGAAGTGAGAGCTAAAGGTAGGTGTGAGGGAGGTGGAAGCTAAAGGTGACTGTGGGGGAAGTGGAAGCTAAAGGTAGGTGTGAGGGAAGTGGAAGCTAAAGGTGACAGTGGGGGAATTGGAAGCTAAGTTCGCTGTGGAGGAAGTGAGAGCTAAAGGTAGGTGTGGGGGAAGTGGAAGCTAAAGGTGGCAGTGGGGGAATTGGAAGCTAAGTTCGCTGTGGAGGAAGTGAGAGCTAAAGGTAGGTGTGGGGGAAGTGGAAGCTAAAGGTGGCAGTGGGGGAATTGGAAGCTAAGTTCGCTGTGGAGGAAGTGAAAGCTAAGTTAGCTGTGGGGGAAGTGGAAGCTAAAGGTGTCTATGGGGGAAGTGGAAGCTAAGTTAGCTGTGGGGGAAGTGGAAGCTAAGTTCGCTGTGGAGGAAGTGAGAGCTAAAGGTAGGTGTGAGGGAAGTGGAAGCTAAAGGTGACAGTGGGGGAATTGGAAGCTAAGTTCGCTGTGGAGGAAGTGAAAGCTAAAGGTGGGTGTGGGGGTAGTAGAAGCTTAAGGTGGCTATGGGGGAAGCTGAATGTTGCTGTGGGGGAAGTGGAAGGTAAAGCTAAATCTAACTAAATTCTTGATATTTCCAGAGCTTGAGTGACTTGCATGTCACCAGCATTACAGTGGCCAAGTTTACATGATCATTTTTATTCCCCTTTAATTCTGAATAATACCTAAATCCTCTTGAAAATTACATTAATTAGGTAAACACCTAATTCCGAATTAAAATGTCAGTTTCAAATTAAATTTAAATCAGAATTAAGTGGCTGGTTTATTCTGATTTTAAATCTGAATTTAATCTTCGATCATGCAAACGTTCATTCTGCTTTAAATGAATTTGGGTTGTTCTGAGCGTGCTCGTTCCCTTGTCCTGTCACCATGATGGTACGGTCGTCTACATCCCTTCTCCTCAGTTCACCAAAGTGAAGCAGTATGCTCGTGTCGATGCTCCTTTTATACCCTGTCTGTTACTGACCTGTTGCCAGTTAACCTGATTAGATGTCAAATGCTCCTCCGGGTGTTTCTGGTTTGTACCAGTTACTTTTACAGCCTTTTGTTGCTCCTTTTCCTACTTTTTTCAGACGTGTTGCTGCCATCAGATTCACTATCAGCTCATATTTTCCATCACATGGTCAAATGTCTCAGTTTGAGCTGTGATGGCCCACTTAGCAATAGATGTTTCTCATATTCAACATTTTGTTTCACTCCACCACAAATCAGATCTTTTTTCGCTTTGACTTCCATGTTTTCCAGAGCAAAGGCTAAAGCACCAACAGCAGCATCAAAACCGTTAAGATCTTAAATTGTTTCACATATTTTTGACACATTTTTGAAAGCAACAAAATGCTATGACGCATAGATGTGCATTTGCACCCCACACAAACCATTTGTCTAACGGCATAAATATGGTCTATGCTATTGGACAAAAACTCCATGAGCTTGTCCATCTACTTTTCTACATCATGGTTCCACATGGAGAAAACTTGTCAAACTGAAAAATGATGCTGAAACTTTCCATTTGGAAAAGGATAAAGCAATATGCAGCAGGCATAGAAATAATACAATCGGCCATTGCTTATTACCCTAAAAATGAGATTTTACACATCATATCCCCTGTAAGTTTATAAATAAAAATGGATTTGAAAAACTTCTGTCAGCTTTAGTGCTTAATTTCCTGCAGCTTACACCCCACATAAACCTGATATGTCCTGCAGAGCACAAACACTTTGTCATAAATCGTATCTGTGAAGAGCGCAGCGGTCTTCCTGTCAGGCAGCTTGGCTCTGAAACTTATGATCCAATATTACATCACGCCCATGATTTCAATGCATATCAAACATTTGCTTTGTAAACGATGTTAAAGGCAGAGTTATTATGTCATATTTGACTGTAACTTCATCAGAGGGGAAGAGATGGATAAACAGATATTTGTTCTAGCTGGAGCCCATGTGTTTCCCTGCTGCTGCTTTTAATGCACCTTTATTTTACCAGTAAAGAACAATAAACCAGTCTTCACTCACACCTCCTGTTTCTTGACCTGCAGAGAAGCACTCGGATGTCACCACCATGCTTATTTGGGCCGTTGCACAGTATCTGCCACTCGTCGCAGTCGTGTTAGGCTCAAGAGGAACTTTATCTTGTGTTGTAAAATCCTGTCTTGTCCTTCTGAGCTACAGCCAGGATGGAGTTCTGGAAGTCTTTTGGAAGGCTGAATGCTGGTGCAGCTGTAGCTCAGGAGGAAGAGCAGTAGTCCACCAACCGGAAAGTTGGTGGATCGATTCCAGGGTTCCCATGACTCCATACCTAAGTGTCCTGGGCAGGACACTGAACCCATCGTTGCCTCCTGAAGTGTCTATCGGGGAATGAATGTGAGTGAATGGGTGAATGTGACATATAGTGTAAAGTGCTTTGAGTGGTCAACATAACTAGAAAAGCACTGTATAAGTACAGCCCATTTAACATTAACTTATTGGCAATTAATTAATAATTAAACGTTTCTAAACAAGCCTGTGACTATTAGAAAACTGAAAGTGTTTAAGAGTTCATTAACCTTTATTTATCATTTAGACTGAGACCCAGTTCTTTTCCAGGGTTCACTGAACAGCTTCTGAACACTTTCATTTGTTTCCGAGTGTCAAATCAAGTCCAGCAGAGGGAAATTTCAAGGCTGAGGTTGAAACGTTGGGCGTTTGCAGGGCAGCATAGATGTTCACCCTGACAGCTTTTATATTACACAGCTCAGAGGTGAGGCCTTGTGAGCAGCTTCCCTCTGCAGGGAATGTGCAGTGTCCCACAGGACATGAGTTATGGCAGGATGACTGGCAAAGAGCAGGAATTAAACAAACTGGGAATCCAGAGGAAAATAAATGTGGCAGGTGACTCAAATATAAAACATATCCACAAAGTTATTTTGACTTCATGTCTAAGTTGATGAAGACCCTTTTTCCACCCCAGAGACACTATGTAAAATACTATTATTATATTATATTATATTATATTATATTATATTATATTATATTATATTATATTATATTATATTATATTATATTATATTATATTATATCTTACACGGGGAGAACATGCAAACTCCACACAGAAAGGCCACTGTTCTAACCTCCCCCCCAGCCAAGGCCCAAACCTGTGGAAAAAATACATATTTCCATTGTTGCTTATTAATTTCAGAATAAACTATTCAGACATTAGATTAACACTTTCATTATGGATGGATGGATGGATGGATGGATGGATGGATGGGTGGATGGATGGATGGATGGATGGATGGATGGATGGCCTAAAAAGGAGAAAAAAATATCAACATGTGGTTCCTCTTTCTTCCACTAGAGGGTGCTGTGTAGTGAAATGTTGGTGATGGATCAGTGGAGAAGAGACTGAAACATTAGTATTTGATTTTATCTGAAATGCCATTTTGAACTTGTTGAGAAATTTTGGCAAATTTTGCAGCACTTTCAGCTTTGTATGACTTGGATAATACACACAGACAACAGAAAACACAGAATACACACAGCACCATGATCAGAAGCGGTGTGATTATTGTAGATGAAGATAGGTTGATGTGGGTAATGTTAAGGCCTACTCATATCTATAAATATAGGATCAGCATGCTTATAACAAAGGTAGCAGGAACGATAAATTTGTGTTTATTTCTTTGCTTTCCTGCGTCTGACAAATAAGTCAACAAACTTGTTTTG
This sequence comes from Melanotaenia boesemani, assembly GCF_017639745.1. NCBI lineage: Eukaryota > Metazoa > Chordata > Actinopteri > Atheriniformes > Melanotaeniidae > Melanotaenia > Melanotaenia boesemani. Next base: position 3,844,237 of record NC_055689.1, on the reverse strand, counting down.
ACTTTGTACGGGTCCATGAGGCATTTTTTTTAATTTCTCTCCTTTTCAGACAATCTTCAGGTGAACAGTTCATTTTAATTTAGGTAAATAAGTCATCTTAAACGTGCTGTATCTGGCCTCATTCTCACACATTTTTCCACGTTGCAGTATTGACTAGCCAACAGATGCCTGCAGCTGCAGCTGACATGCACACAGATCTGTGACAAACGGAGAGAAATGATAAACTTGCACTTAACCTTGTTTGATACGGTCCAGTGTAGGATTTTTACCTCCCTCTTCCTCACCTCTGCTTCTTAACGTGAGTCTTTCTCAGCGTACTCTCTCTCTTTATGCTCATGCTGTCCCTCGCCCCACCACCCAGCAACCCACCCCTTATCTCTCCCTCCACAATCACTCTCTCTGTGTCTCACTCTCGGGGGAGATAGTGCTGTTTGTTGTTTTAAGCCTGAGTTTGGTCCCACCACTCTCAGGAGAAAAGAGAAGGGAGAGCAGAAGTCCATAATGGCCTGCTGACGGGGACTACATGGGACGGCCCACTCCAGGGAGCATCTGATGGGATTATAACACACTTTCCAGTTAATTTTTCCCACTAAGACACACTCTGCTCAGTCTCTTGTATCACAGATGCTCGGATGGACAGCTTTTCCTGAAGACTGATGGACCTGAGGATCCTTTGTTGAGGGAATCCGTGTTATCGTTTTTTAAGTTTGCAGCTTATTTGGAGAATTCTGCTGTTAAGTCTTACAGGAGGGAAGCGTTTATCTTGGCAGGTCTGTGATGAGCTGAAAGGAGGAATCCCAGATGACAGTTGACACCATCCTCAGATCGGGGCCCCTCACTTTCTCTGCTCCTGAGATGAAATGCTAACTGTCTCTTTAAGTCTTCAGACTCTTTGCCTTTTTAGGCTGCTAACACTCACACATGCACACACACTATGTGATTTCCTCCTTTTCCACTAAAACAGGTGGACATATCTTTACACACTTTGATGCACTTCGGTTTGTTGATGCAGCGCTGAGCTTGATGTGAGGCAGTTTCATCTACTGAAAATTAAAGGAGACCCACTGTCAGGATTTTTTATAGCCTTGGATCTTTTTATACACCGACCATTTAAAGGAACCTGGTGCCATCAAGACAACAGTTTCTACTTCACAACACCATGGACGTTTCATGTCATGTCTCAGAACTTCACCGTTATCCTTTGCCATCCAAAGACGGGATTTCAGTGATTTTTTGAACTCAGTCCAAGACTTTATAAACCCGCCAATAAAATGATGAACAAAGACTCTCGATTTTCAAGGAAGATGCATGGCAGCTTCTCCGCGCGCAGGCACTCGTGCATCGGGTACGTATCCAACTATGTTTTGTCATTTTGATAAACCAGTTACTTCGTTTTTTAGGACTAATTTTAATAATCTACAGTCAAGTCATGCTGTTTTGGTGCCGTTATGTTATATTTCTTTTCGAGGACCATTTAAATGACATAATGCAGCTCTGTGCAAACCAATACTCAATTTAGTGTTGAACCTTCACTGTTTAAACTCTGGATTGTCTTTAATTCTAGCTAAAGCTCTAAGCAAAAAAGCTGGATGATTGTCTGCTGGCTGTGGTGAAGCTGGTAGATGTTATAGTAGCTGGTTCTGCAGGCCAGGTCCGTGGACCACGTCCGGTTCTGCAGGCCAGGTCCGTGGACCACAGTCCGGTTCTGCAGACCAGGTCCGTGGACCACAGTCCGGTTCTGCAGGCCATGCCAAACCCAGCATGCCCATCCTGTGGTGAGAGCTGCAGATTTGGTTTTCTGTTTCCTCTTGGAAACCCAAACAGAGAGGATGAAATAATTTGTCAGGTTGTCTCAGTTCAGGTAAATGTCGAAACGCTGACTAGACTAACTGAGTTAACTGTGGCTGTATCATGTTCCAACTGCGTAATCTGCAGGCTGCAGTCTGGGAAAACATAACATCTACTACAGCTGTGTGTTCCATGAATGGCTTGTTGTTATGGAGGTTTACAGACAATAAAAACAGATTCAATAGAGGCACACATATTGTACACAGCATGTGAGTAGACACAGAAACCTGGAGGCCTACATGATAATATAATGCATGCTGTGTAAGTGGTAACTTACCACTTTAAATCTTTAAAATAAGAACTTAATTGTGCAGAAATCTCTTTCTGACTGAAAAGGAAAAACAACATGTTTTTGTAAACATTCAGCACAATGTGAAGTGCAGCAAAAATTTCTGAACTCTGGGCATAAAGCATGTGCCTCGCGAGTGTCATCCCAACCCCTCCAGCTGTGAGCCGGTTTGGATCATATGAGCAGATCAAAGCAGGTGATTTTAGACCACAGCCAAAAATACTGACGTGCAGAGAGAGGGAACAGAACAAGCCTCTTTTCTCTTATTACCTGATGGCTTCAGTTTGCTTCCTGGCTCAGGACAACAAACTCGAGGCAGAGACACAGACTCAAAGCCACTTCATTTTCTTAACATTTAAATTGCAATCAAGAATTTAAGAATTTGAAGATATTATTGGTTTCATTTATGCAACACAAACTCAAACACACACTCACGCACACACACACGCACTGACAAAGCAGTGTCTGTCATCAAAGTGTGACAGCTCCTATCTTCAATTGTACCAACAGTACCAAGACACCATTCATCTCCTCCCTGTCCTCTATACACATTGTTATGGAGCCTTGACATGGACATGAGTTCTGTAACTTGCATCTCCATCTTTGTACAGGTACAAATCAGGTCAGGAAAGTCAGTTTAAAAAATTTTCAAATATGAAGATAAAAGTTAGAAAACTTATGTCTCTGTCCTTGCTCCATGCTTTCTGACCTCCTCAGCAATACACACCACTGTGTAAACAAGGCCACTGCATGAAGCTAACATGGAAGCTGTCGCAGCTGATGCTGGAAGAGGAGATAATTTAGACAAATAAGACAAGAGGGTGGTGAAGAAGTGATAGCGGGGACACCAGTTGAGATAGCGCTGCTTTTAGCACCGTGATAAGGACCAGAGGTTGACAGTTATGCTGAGCTACAGGGGGGGGGTTACTGTGCAGAAAGTAAATAAAGACATACTCTGTGGACACAATCAAAAGCAAGACAGAAATTCATTGTGACTGAAAGAATTAACAACAAAGGTGTCAAGTGAGGCCATTCAACTAAAGGGCAACAGTGTCACTGTTAGAGGTCTCAATATAGCTGCCAGCCACCCCACCGCCTCACCCCGCACACACAGATTAGTCAATAGGGCCTGTGTGAGGCCGGCTGCCCTGTGCGTCACTGCTGTACTCCCTATTTTCAGCATGACTGATTTCCCCAATCACCTCCAGAGCCTCATCGATTCCTGAGCAGTGGCCTGGGATGGCAGCAGCTCTGCAGCCACTCGTATCACCTCTTCATCAAGTCACTAATCGACACAGCTTTTCTTCTATGCACCGTTCAGGGACCCTGTAGAAGTTAAATACGAACTAATGCAACAAAATGAAAAGTTTTAAGATGCCGTTCTGTGTCCTGAAAACATCAGATGGCTTTCTACCTTTTTTATTAGTAGAAGTCTGGGGATGGTTTAGAAAATTATATTTGGTTTAATAAAAAAAACAAAAACATTGAGAGTAAAAATGTTCGCTTTAGTTGTGGTTTCGGAGTGGATCTGCTAAGACCAGTAGAGGGAGAAACCAACTAAGTTATGCCTGCAGTGGATCAGAGTTCAGTTTGGTCCGTCCGTCCGTCCGCCTATCTATCTATCTATCTATCTATCTATCTATCTATCTATCTATCTATCTATCTATCTATCTATCTATCTATCTATCTATCTATCTATCTATCTATCTATCTATCTATCTATCTATCTATCTATCTCTGTTTGGCTCAAACATCCGAGTGAACTCTGATGAACTCTATTTCTTTAGGCCATAACTCAAGAAGCTGCTCTAAATATTTCTCCTAATATCCAGAAAGGTCAAAGGTCATCTTCACAGTGACCAGAAACACTTTTCTTAGCCAACATTCAACACCATGTCCAGAAGGAGACATGGTGGCCATAATTTACATGCAGCTGCTGGCAGTAATCTGAAACTGTGACGCCCTCTGGACATGCATGTTTGATCAGAAAAGTCTTTGTTTCGTCTACATGAGCCAAGAGACATGAGTCCAAACACAAAGCAGAAACTTGAGCTTCAGAGGTGAGCTTACAAGTTTTTCCTCATAAACACACTTCTACTAAATGAACAACCACATGCCATCCAGATGTGTCCAGACAGAACCTGTCTCACTTCATGATGTGTGATTAGCCTCTTCCTGATTAGACCCCCTGTACAGGAGGCAGCATGAGATCCTATAGTCCAGAAGATGTTTGCAGACACCAGGAAGCAGCAATGCATAAGAACCTCATTTTCAACGTGGACAAATTTTAACATCACGCTTTTCTAGTAATTCTGCTTTGGTACAGTCTCATATGGATCTAACTGTGTATTTAACGTGTATTTTGAGTGTGGATCTATTTGTACTCTTCATGTATGTGTACATGAATGAGTTAGCCAACAGTTTGCAGGTCCTGACCTTTCTCTGCTGCATGCATCAGCTTTTAGACTGCAAATGAATGCATTTATATGTATGTGTGCACGTCGGTCGTTCAATCAATCCCTGAATCAGACAAACTCTGAACCCCACGGTCATAGTGACGGATAGCAGCTTATTGAATAACAAGGCTGTGCACCGGCCTTTACTACAGTACATGCTGTAACATGACAGTGGAATTACACTGAGAGTTAAATAAAGGCTGCGAGCTGTAGTAGCAGCAGGCTTACACCTGGTGCTGATGCTTTATTATAAACACTATTTTAGGTAAAATGACAAAATTTGTATTTGGAGCAAATCTACTTTCCACCACATTTAGTGTTTTAGGTTTTTAGATTTCAGTCAAATTTATGTAAAGATTGTGTCATGTGGCCTCATAAAGATGATAAAGACGTGGATCATTTAGAGCAGGGGTAGCCAACGTTTTTCAGATTTCCCTGCTCCAGCACACCTGACTCAAATTAAATGGATCCAGCAGCCTATAAGGATCTCCACAATGACTCGTTAGTTTAAGTCAGGTGTGTTGGAGCACAGAAATCTGGAAAACCTGCCGGATTGGGGCCCTCGAGGACCAACGTTGGCTACCCCTGATTTAGAGCATTTCTTTGTGAGGCAATAAAAAGTCTATAAGAAGCAGGTTGAATCCTTTCATGCCTGACCTAAGAAATAACAGGAATACTTTAGTCACATTTTAATCTAGTTTTTACTTTAACAAACTGTTAAATAAACAAAAATAATTTTCATATATGTTCCATTTATTATTATAATGGTACATATAGTCAGAATTACTGTAGTGCCAACTGAATCCACCAGGGGGCAGAACACAAGCATCAGGTTGTATACAACAAGGTTTTCAGCAAAGATTTTACCATAAATGAATGAAATAGGTCTCAGAAGCTGTGTAAATCAAATAAGACATTCAGTGTTAAAGGGTTAAGAATGGAAATATTCTTATAACTATGCATAGTTTCAAACATGCTGCAAACAAACACCAGGTGTGGGATAGGAGGTGTATTTTATGTTGCTTCAAAATCTGTTTGAGAACAAAAAGCTTTCAGATAATCACTGATTATTTTTTTCACTTGTTCTAAAATAGTTAACTCTTTCATGCAGGGCTTTGATTTAAAAATCAGTACAATATTTTTTCACATACAACATTTTAATCATAAGGTGACATGTATCGACATATAAGGTGGTGTTTTTATAAAAACTTATACATTTTAAAAAGATTTTTGTTTATTATTATTATTACTACTACTACTACTACTACTACTACTAATAATAATAATAATAATAATAATAATAATAATAATAATCTAGTCTAATTGGTCTCCAAAATCTTTATTTAAATAGCTTTATGCATTTAAATGTAATGATTTTTCATTATTCATTAAAACAACCCCTCAACCCCATAACAAAGACGATGGTCTGATCCACACCAGCATGAAGTCTTCTGGCCACCAGGACCAGAGACCACCCAGTGCCTTCCTTCTTTTACCAGAGTGTGGTCATTTATCCTCTGGTACTGTGTTGTCAAACTCAGTGATTCAACAGCGTTACATGAGGAAAAGATGCTAAACTATTCATTTATTGAAACTTTTTAAAATATTTTTTAAGAATATATAATAATCCTTAATCTCCAGCCTGTCATGTGCTCTCTCTCTCTGGGATTCAGAGCAGAGTCATTCTGAGCAAGAACCATGACCCTGGTCCGTGTTTAACTGTAGCAGGTTGTGAGATTGTGTCAGGTTGACTTTAACTCTTTCCTTGTTTAGTCATGTCCAAGTCCAGTTTGTACCGTTCTCATGGGATGACTCATGAGTAGTAAACCATCACCATCCATACATAGACTAGAAAACAGCTTTTACAAAGCCGTCCACAGTAGTAAAAGAGTAAATGCTGGATGCTTGTGTTTTCTTTAATATTTATTATCAGTAAAAGTGAATAATTTCCTCTACTTCCTGCCTCCAGATGTGATGGGACAGATGGTTTAGAGGTGTTTTTTGGCAGTAGTGGTCTTTATTTGAAGGTAGCCTTAACAAAAGAAAGGAGGATGAGGAGAAGGAACCTGTCCAGGACTCAAACCCAGCTTCATCCAGAAGTCTTTACCTAAACAGATTTGCTTGTGAAAGGATTTGTGAATACGAAGTCCACCGAGCCGCCACGATGGCTTTAAACCAGCGTGTTGTTCGAGTGCTCACCATGCTGCCGTGTAGCCAACACGTGATATCATGAGGCCCCTTTATAAATAATGGACCTATAAACCCAGAACTGAGGGTTCAGCCAGGATTTATGATCCATGGCAATTTTATGAGTCTTAGAAATTATCCAGTTACATGGTTTTGGCCTTTCTGACCAGCACTTCAGACACGTTGTGATCCTGAGCAGAACCAAAGTTAACGTCTGTCTCTCTTCAGATATCTCATCTCTTCCACCACAGTGACGCAGATACGAGGAACAAAATGAAATCCTCTGCTATGTGTGTGAGTGTGTGTGAGTGTGTGTGCTTCTCTGCTCTATTAAACAAAGAACAATGTTCTTCAAGCTCGTTGTTAAGCACCAACAATTCCTCCAACTGCACATGAAAACAATTTTCCTGTCTGAAAACAGGTCAGAGGTGTAGATGGCTAAAAAGATGAGTTCATACCATGGCCTTGTCCTGCTCGCATCAGGACATCATCCAGATCAGATCACATGTTCATTGCTGTAAAAACTAAATATTTCATGGAGGATGAGGCTGATTGTAATCATGCTTCATCGCATGTTTGTAATGGACTCAGCATCCACCTTATCAGGTCCACCTTCAGCATCAGAAGATGCTCCACTGTGGTCATAAAGGGATGGACATGGTCAGTAACAATACTCAGGTAGGCTGTGCTGGTTAAACCAGGACACGTTGGTACTAAGGGGCCCAAAGTGGGCCAAGAAAATCTCCCCCCACCATCACACCAGCAGCAGCCTGAAGCGTTGATCCAAGGCAGGATGGATCCATGTTTTCATGATGTTTCCAGCAGATTCTGATCCCAGCATCTGAATGTGGAGCTGAAATGGAGACTCATCAGACCAGCAACGTTTCTCCATCTTCTATTGTCCAGTGTTGGTGAGTGTGTGTGAATTGTAGCCTCAGTTTCCTGTTCTTAGCTGGCAGGAGGCACCCGGTGTGTCTTCTGCTGCATCCTGGTCCAGACACCTGCTGCTCTGGATATTTTCTCTTCTTCAGACCATCTCTGGAAACCCTGGAGATGGTTGTGGGTGGAAATCCCAGTAAATACTCAGACCAACAACCATGCCACGTTCAAAGTCTCTTAAATCCTCTTTCTTCCTCATTCTGATGCTCAGCTTGAGCTTCAGCAGGTCGTCTTCATCATGTCTACATGACCACATGCTGCCGTGTGATTGGCTGGTTGGATATTAGTGTAAACAGGAAGTAGAACAGGTGGAGCTGATAAAGAGGAGGGTTTATTAATTAACTGCTGGTGTTTACAAGTATTATAGTAAGCATTTGTTAGCGCCATGGACAGTAAATGACAGATGACACAGCCTCTTTGAAACGTGAAGCCCATGAAGAGGTACCTTTAGCCTGCATTCTCCCCAGTGGACAGCAGGGGGCAACTTTACTTTTCTGGTTACTAAAGAAGTCAGACTGTTGAGAAAAGCATCCTGATCCTTTCTTGACTGTTTTACCTCAGTAAACAATCTCATCATGAATTTATGGTACATGATTACTTTCAAGTTGTCACATGATGGCAGCTGAGAAAGATGGTCAGAGTCAAACCGACATCTCTGTAAAGGAGAGCTGGCATGGTGGAACATGTTGCATTTTTCTTGCCATGCTTATTCCACCATGTAGACGGGCTGTTTGAAAGCATACAAAGACAGTTCTATACTGGCTCTGTTTATTCAGTGTTAAGGCTGAGTATGGGAGGCATGATAAGGAGGTTTTCTGCTGCATGGAAAAACAAACACTTTTGCACGGTACAATTACTGTACTTGGATTCTCAGGCAGATTCACATCACATTTATTTTTAAATACTTGAAATACAGTATTCCACAAACCAGTGAGTGAGCTCATGGTGGCTACATGTTTATGCTTGTACTTCTGGTTATGCAAAAACTTAAAACAATAAAAAAGACGCCACTGATATCCTCCAGCCTTCTCTGGTTCACATTGCTTCAACTTTCAGGACACACCTGCCTGGTTTCAGTTGCCAATCTATGGTTGGATCGTTGGTCAAAATAAGCATATGCTGCTGAACGCATTACAACAGAGCACCTGCAGCACAGTCACAACCCTCCACCCTAAACTTACCCTTTTCATTGTAATTAAAGCTGACAAAAATATTATGTTTTGTTTAAGTTTCCTCATGGAACGCTCAGACGGGCCATCAGCTGAGGGATCACATTTACTTTTCACATTTATGGTCTTTAGAAATACATTGCCTCTGGCTAAGGGTGACCTTGCCTGCTCATGTCTAAGCCTGTCTGCTGGTACATAATGAATATTAGTGTGTGTGTTCTCAGCTCTGTCCTGTGAGCTACTTACTCTAATACCCCATCACACTCATTCTGTCGTCAATCTCTTTAACTAACACAGACAAGAGACGCACACGGACACCAACATGCACTCCTTCTGGAGAGTATGGAGCTACCATAGCGACACAAGTCTTGTAACTTTCATCTCCATATTTGAAACTGTAACAAGTACAGACACAAATCAGATCTGCTTGTACAGGTTAATTTAACAAGTAAAAAAAATACAGGTCAGTCCACGAGTAGGTGTTTAAAATCTGTGAGAAATATTTTGTACTTGAAAAACTGTATTTTCTGATTCATATTTTAGGCTTAAAAGAGTGACTTGTACTCTCTGACTTGGTTTGTACCTCTACTTGTCACAGTTTCAAATATGGATAACAAAAACTTATGTCCCTCTCGTTGCTCCGTGTTAGGGAGGACAGTCGAACTATGTCCAACGTGGTTTCCTACGGCTGTGCTTGTTTGAGCGAGTGGGAAAGGTTTAAAGTGGCTTTAACATCTGAGGAGGGCCCTGATCCCGCCTCCTTCCTCAGCTCTGACCTCACTCTGAAACCTGGTCCCCTTTGTGTTCGATGCACACATGCTCGGTCACATACCTACGCGCACACATATCTGTGCACGGGCTGAAAAACATCCACGCGCATTCAGAGGACGCGCATCTGGTGACAAAGTGGAGCAGGAGAGCAAGTTTGACCAGAGAAAGGTCTGCTCTGTGATTAAAGGCGCAGCTACCACAGAGGATCGGAGGAAGTGCAGAGAGAAATATACGAAGAGAGAGAGAGAGAGAGAGAGAGAGAGAGAGAGAGAGAGGAGGGCGACAGTGCTGATCCACATTAAAACCAGATATACGTGGGGCACCGCCTGATGGAGCTCTGCTGCTCGGACTGACAGCCTGCTACAGGTGCCCAGATCTGCGCTTCCCATCTTGAAGAAAGCAGCAACATCTTGGCTCTGCCTTGGGGCCGCAGGTCTTAAAGCTGGTGTCCACTCCTGCCAGAGGTAATGAGAGCTCCCGGGAAGCCGTGGAGACGCAGACAGCCCGAAAGAGCGAGACAGACGAGGAGGCGGACTGGGCTTACCAGGGATGAGAGTGGCAAGCTGAGGAGAACCAAGAGAGGAAGATCAGCGAAGCTGCCGAGAAGAGGAGGGTGAGGACGTGTTAAAGACAGTAGGCTAAAGAAAGATGAGTGTGCCGACCAACTGGGGTTTTTTTTACTCCGTGGAACGGAGTATCACAGTGCGGAGTGGGAACATATGGGGCTCACGCGCTGTCAACAGACCCATTGACATCACACAGAAACGCAGGCGGTAATTAAGAGCTATGTCCTTTACTCTAAATCACTCCTTTTCCTCCTACTCTTCTATCTAACGCCTTCTTTCACACAAGCACAGCATGCGTGTCCCTGCAGACTGAACTAGAACTGGCTTCTGTTGGATAAAAAGGGGCTCCTACTGGGGTCAAAGGTCATCCTCTGTCCACCTGTAGGGCCTCACTGATTTATTCCTCCTATCATATCAGCTCTGACAGGTCAGAAATGAATCAAGTTATACATTCAACCACTAAAATGATTTTTTCTGTCCAGGAATGGAAGTAATTAACTATCATTTGACATCTTAATGGAGAAATAATAATGTGCTTCATTTTTTTTATACTATCACAACTACTATTTTATAATAATAATTAATTATTATTATTATCATTATTATTATAATTATTTATGTATATGTACATAAATATTATGTATATGTGTGTGTGTGTGTGTGTGTGTGTGCATGGTTTAACAATGTGCTTTAATATTTTATTCATTTATTTGTTTTTTTTGTATATAGTTTTGTGTTCTACCATCCAGCTGCAGTAAATTAAATGGATGTATCGCTGACTCTACAATAAGCTGCAGCAGAGTTTGGGGATATAAATACAGACAATACAGCACCTTCACTTTTTAATATTGATAAAGTTAAAGCTTAAAACAACAATAAAAGACTAAGCATCTGTTATGTTTCAATAACTTTGACTTGCTGATTGCATTTTTGTAGATTAAATTAAGTAAAAGTGATGCAAACATGTGGATTAAGCTCAGTGCTTTATGCATCGTGCAGATTTAGGGAGTGTGCAGAGAATATTGATCTTTGAGGACAATGTTGATGAAAGAACTGACAGCTGGAGCCAAATTAATCTACACATTTTCATTCTGATGCATTTTCACAATCTAATAACAGTATGAATTTAAAGAGGAATCGGTCTCTGGAAGAGTCTTTTCTCTTGCTTTTTATTCTTGGACTGTCTCCTGTACCAAACATCACCATGTGGTGATGAAGTGAAATCCACTGAAAGCACTCAGACGTGTCAGCAGGAGGGGATTCTGTGTTTTGTAGACAAAGCATACCCATGCATAAGTCTTAATTTTTAAATGCATGAGTTTAGCTGGTGAAATAAGCACGAGGCATGAAATACACTAAACAAGGTAAGCCATGTTTGGCTTGAAGTCCAGTTACCTCCATTAACCCGAGACGGCAGCCTTGTATGTAGGTGGATATTTGCCAGGGTTATTCATGTCTTTACGTGTCTGTGTGCAGCAGCACTGCCTGAAACCGATCTTCTCTTCACGCCTCATCTTGATGCGTGATGATAGCTTTTTTCTTTTTAACTTTTTTTCTCAGCTTTTCATAAAAATTCCCTTCAAATTCAAGGACTGGAGCAGTTTATTGGCTCGGATGTGAAGCAGTCATTTATCTGTCCAGTTAGATTGTTATTAATCTGAACTGGACCTAAAATATTGCAGAGATGAAGGAATAGATGTATGTAAGCTGCAAGAAACAGCAAGAAACAAGTAACCCAAACATGCAAGAGGAAAAGTGACTGATGCAAGCAGGACGTTCTGCATAGATGCATTAATGTGGAAGACCAGCTGGCAGCAGATTTAGTTGTGCAGGATTTCATCTGCATCCTCTGTGAGGCAGCTACAGACCAAGCAAAAGCTTCTTTTAGTCATCAGCTTCATGATGTTAGAGGGATAGTCTGGTCTCATCAGCGTCACTGCACTGTAGATTTACTCCAGAGGGAGTTTTACGAGCCAAGATAGAGAAAAGTGAGGTGGATTTAAAATCATTTCAACCTCATGGTTGTTGGAATTGCCCAGTATGGTACACTGTAAAAAATGTAACATTACGGTGTTTCCCATATTCTTTTAAATATGAGGAAATACCAAGAATATTTACACATATAATGTAAAATAACATGAAAAACCTGTTACTGTGAAAACATTAATTTTCTGTTTTTTAAAAGGAAATACGAGCTAATTTTACATAAAAGACTGTTTTAAGACATTTTCAAATTGATTCATTAAAGTGTCATTAAAAACTAATTAAATCTCTAAATTTAAGTTTAATGTCGTAAATATTTAGATATTTTACTGTAAATTAATTTGTACTGTTATATGGTCTACATGACACGTGCAGATAGTGTTGGCCTGAAAGTTAAAGACATGGATTTGGGGCTGGAGGACTCGGATTCCCGTCTCACAACAAACTGAATTGTTGTTATATGTGCTAACATCTTTCATTAAACATGAAAAAACTGCATAAAATAAAAGATGTTAAAGTAAAGGTGTAAACTGTAATTTTACATTTTGGTTTTTTTCTTTGTTTACAGTATTTTTCTGGCAACCCAGCTGACAAAAATCTTACAGTTTTAAAGTTTTTTTTGTACCATAAAGAGCGATATAGTGAGTGGTAGCTAAGAGGTCGGAGCGATGGACTTGGGGCTGGACAGGACCCAGGTTTAATGATGTATTTTCAATAAAATATTTAAAAGGGCAAATGTGAAGCTGATGTTTCTGCCTGTAGACCACAAAGTGTCATGATCCACACCTCCCTCTACCTCTGCCCCATTCCCCAGCTCACCTGGCCTGGCAAAACAAAAGTGTGAACACACTGAGCGAAACAACATTTATTGGAACACGTGGAAGTAGCTTCTAATGTTTATGCTGTTGCTTACTGTCCAGGGGAAGCTAGCTCTGAGTCCAACTGTAGGCTCTCCTCTTAAGGAACACCAGGCCGATGTTAATCCGGGTTCTGTCCCGTTCTTTATCTGATAACTTCTTCACCGTAATGTCAGATCCTGGTCATCTTCTGGTAAATGTTTCGTTCCACTCGCCGTCATTACACTTCAAAAATACGCGCTAATACTGCTCAATGGCTGTAGCCTTTTATAGGGAGGGAGGGCCGAGGGGGCGGAGAGGAGGCGGAGCTTCACATGAACCTGCAGCTGGACCGGCTGGTAAACACGGAGCTGGAGATCAGCACGGAGATGCGGTGTGTGACGTCATGCTATACTCCAGATAAATTACACCTCGAGTTCTTCACATAGACATTTTTTTATTTCCTTCAGTCTAGAAGTGATGAATTTTTATTTATTGCTCCTTTAAATGGTGACGTCATTTTATTACATTACATAGTAACTTAATACAAGAATCTTCCATAAAACTGCATTTCAAAACTAATTAATAACAGCAGCTTTTTATAATTGTCTCATTTTCTATTTTTAACCATATTTATAGGTATTTTAATTGTTATTATATGTGCAAAAATCTGTCATTAAACATTAAAGAAGCCAAAATAAAATAAAAGATCTGTGTAAAAGTAAAGATGTAAACTGCATTTTTATTCTAGAAGTTTACAGTAAATTTACAATTTGGTAGTTTTCTGATTATTACAGTACTTTTCTGGCACTGAGCTGAACAGATTTCTTTGTTGTTTTGTTGCAGTGTAATGCATTAAGTAGTAGATCTGGTATCAGGAAATGTCTAAGTTCTTTTGTACATTTTTCTTTATTTTTCTTTTTTCTAAGTCTTCAGCAGCTGATGACGTTTTTATTCCAGCAAACTTTTAGATAGATTGCTTTTATACTTCTGTTATATGTATTTTATTTTGTGTGTTTTATTGTGCATTTAATAGAAAAGTAGTATTAAATAACCTTATTTACAAACTGAAATAATAATAATAAAAAAATATAATAATAATAATAATATTGATAATAATACATCTATAAATAGAGCAGAAGAGACAGACAGAAGTCTGTTTAAGAAGAGATTTTTTGGAAGTGTCGGACTCTGCTGATCTGATCTCAGACTGTTTGTTCCAGAGTTTCAGAGTTTTGACCTTAAATGTTTTGTCACCTCTGGTGTAAACTGAGTCTCTGGACTAACTTAAAGTCTCTGCCAGAGGACCTCAGTCTACGTACAGGCTGAATAAGGTCTTGAATAGCTTTAAAAGTCAAGAATAAAACCAGTTCTGAACCAAGAGCCAGTCCTGCAGCTCAGGCTGAACGATCTCATTTTGTTTGACTTTCTCTGAGGGCGAATCTAAGTGGAGACTGTTTCCTCTGGAGGCACAGAGGGATTTTTATGGATCTTAAACTAAACCACCTGAATGTTTGTAAGAATTTAGTATTGTTCATCAGACATATCAATAAAACCAGTCACATGTCCATCCCCCATACACACCTATAAAAACGCCACACTTTGTTTTATCAGGCTGACCCACTTCAACATGTCACTGTGGATATGTTGGCATGTTGATTTAAGCTGTTTAGGCATCTAAATCTTAAAACTGTGATTATTCCCATAACAACACAGAACAGAAGCTATACTTGTGATGTCAGATTTAAATAAATGACACTAGTAAATCACCCTAATTACTTTTTACCAGCCATTAACAGTGTGCAGAGTCTGCAGGCTGTTAATCCAATAACTCAGCGCTGGCTTCGGCGTGGTGGGAGGTGGCACAGAGGATTAGGCACTTACAACGGTGATGGGATGGAAAAATCCATTTATAAATGTGGTGTAGTTGGATGTTTGGGAGATAGAGAAGTTTAATCTGAGTTTTGGTTGTTACTGAGCTGACGGTTTCGGCTGGTTGCACGTGACTCAAGTAATGTTTTTTTAAATGTAATGTTTTTCCTGTCAGTTCGTCCTGGAGAAGAACCTGAACTGGTCTAATTTATCACATTTATCTCGAAGTGTTGGAGGCAGAAAGCTGCTGCTTTTCCGGGTTTCTTCAAAGGACTTGAGCTTCATCTGGATTCTGGTTATGTTCTGGGTGTGGGCACTATGCTGAACATGAAAACGATGGTAATTCTGTACATATGACCAGTTTTTTAAAAAAGTTTTTATCTGAACCATTTTGATCTTTAGCAGCAGTGTTTGCTCAGAAACCTGGATCAGGTGCTGACATGAACTCCAGGAAGCAGTCGGGTAGATTTCTGTGTGTGTGCACAGCAACACTCAGCCGTGGATGCTGGTGTTCGTTTATCTCAACATCAGTGTGGTGACGGTAAATGAATCCATTCTTTCTGAGCCCTTCGTGGAACATAACACACTCATTCTGATTAACTTCATTTATCTTGAAGAAATTGAAAGTCATCAGCTTTGGGTTTGCAAATGTGGCAGATGTGACAGATCCGATGCATTCAATGATGTGTGATAGAGAAGAAGCATCATCTTTCTTTTGGCCTGGTGGCAGATAGTTTCTATTTTTAAATCAGAGTACAGATGACCACAAGGTGTCGAACACAGGTCTTTATGAGATACAAACTACTATAAGTACCCCTTGCTGAGCGCAGAACAGCAGCCACCCCACCCTGGTGGCAAGATTTTGTACCCTTAAAGATTCAATACGTTACTTTTTTTTTCCTGAAGGTGTACCAGCAGATGAACCCCATGGACTCTACATAGTGGACTGTCAAATATAACACCGGTTTTAATAGGATATATTTAGTGGATGTAACTTGATTTTAATCTAGTTGTCTTAAATATGTGAAATAATTCAAATGTCAATGCCAGGCTTATTTACAAAGCACATTTAAAACTGGCACCGCTGCCCAAAGTGCTGTAAACAGGGGTGGACTAGCCATCTGTGTATTGTAGAAGCACAGAACCGGCTGCCCGCTCATTGCAGTCACTGCCCCTCAATTTTAATTGCACACAACACACACTACATAAACAGTCAGGAGCGGGGAGGGAGAGGGTATTGGGGACCTCTCACACCCCTGCTCCCCCTGTGTGTGGCTGGGGGCGGTCGGGGGGAGGTGGTTGCACCGGGGCCGGGTCCCGGGGTGGCTGCGCTGGTGGGCTGCTGGCTCTGTGGGGGTTGGGTCAAGGGAGGGTGCTTGGGGCTCGCTGTCCGCTGGTCCGCCTGGGGTATCCCCCACGGGGCATGGTGGGTGGGTTGTGTGTGGCGTGACTGTGTGGTGGTGAGTGATTGTAGGTGCGGCGCGGGGGAGGGTGTGAGTGTGGGGTTATATGGGGTGCAGATTGAAGTAGGTGGGAAGTGGGGGGAGGGGGCCGATAGCACCCTGGTTCCCGGGGTGTGCGGCTGGAACATCGGGGTGTGTGCTGTGGCTGTCTGGGGGGGCCTGGTCCTCCTAGGCATGTTGCGGGCCCTCTGCCTTTGGGGGGTGGGGCGGCCTCCTCTGGGCTCCTGGGGCCCTGGGCCCTTCGCTCTGGCTGCCCTGGGTGGCCGGTCCCTGGCGGGGCCGGCGGCTGCTGATCTTGGCCCACTGGGGCCTGTGCCCCGGGACCGTGGGGGGCTCTTGCTGGGGCTCTCCTCTGCCGCCCTTCGGGTGGGGCTGGAGTCGTCTTTGTGGTGGGGTGGCTTGGGTTGGTGCTCCAGGTCTGCTGCTGAGGGCCCGGCCCAGGCCCTGGTCTGCCTCTGGCCTCCGTGGAGGCGTGGTCGCATTTGCATGATCTCACTCACCACTCTTCATCACTGATCACTCCTTGTTTCTCATGCTCTGCATGCTGACACAGTCACTGAGTTGTCCAGTGGGTTTTTAATATTAAGCGATAATTATTACATTTTTTTTTTTGTATTTTTCCTGTGAGTTAGTATCTGGTCGCTGTTATGTCTTTTTGATTTGGTTATTATTTAAAAAACTCTTAATGACTGGCAGCCCTGTTTTTTCTGTGTGTGTGTTTCTGCTTTTGTAAAAGTTGTAGGAAATTTTCTGGTGTGTTCATGTACAGGTGTAACAGTTTGTTGTCTGGTGATGGTGTGGATTGTAGGGTCGTTTCCTTCTGTCTGTGATCTTTTTGTCTCCTTTCTTCTTTCCCTTTTGCTCTTTTTGCTATTTTCCATCTTCTTCTGTCCCCTCCAGTCAGGTTCAGCAAGATTACATAGATTCCGTGATTCAAAGTAAATAAATAAATAAATGAATCAGATTATCAAGAGGAGCCTTACCCATAGGCCTCCCCTTGGCAGAGCAAATTTGTTCAGCATGATACAGCAACCAGATTATCATTTTGCTTGCTATGATGCTGGACAGGACAAGTTAAAAAAAAAAAAAAAAAAAAAGAATCACAGAACTCCAGGACGGCCGGTGGCCGGCCGCCACACGAGGTTGTAACGGCTGCAGGCCTCTGTGCTTGCGCCACACAGACATCACCTGTTTTTTCCCCAAATGTAATGTTTCACACCACAGTCCTGTAGGTGGCAGCAGTACATATTCGAGTTGGATGCCATTCGTCCATGCCCACTAATGAAGGAGCAGAAGAAGAAGATTATGTGAAACATAAGCTGTGTCCAAATTCAGGGTCTACACGCTTCGAAGTGCACAGACTACATAGGCTATGGAGGGTCCTACGTAGTCTGTGTACTCCGAAGCTGCGTACCCTTCAAAAGGAGACAGCCTACCTAGCCGACAGTAATTTCAAAGTTTTAAGTAATTCAACATCCTATGTTGTTGCTATGGGAAAATTCTCAAGTTTACATATCTTAGTGAACGTTTACACTGACCGAGTGATAATGTAAAAAAAGAGAGGTTCTGTTGCTTTTCAGCAAGTACACTCGTCATTAAAAAGCCACAAATATCAAATATTACAGTATTTTAATGACACTGTTTAAGAAAGACGTTGTTAATGTGCTCGGTTTTGTCACATTTCTACTAAAGTGAGGTAAACAAAAACTCTTTGATGGAGCTTTGTTGCTTATTCCCCGTCATTAGGCTCTCAGATCAGCTTCCACCCTGAGCCCCGCCTCCCCCTGATGCAGGCTGCCTCTGATTGGTCAACTGCCAAGAGTAGTTGTTGGGAGTACGCACTGTTTTCATCATAGAAAGACCGGCAGAACCATAGTAGTATAAAAACAGAGAAAAACAATGTCAACACAAAACATACGTACATATTCCAGCCCAAATCAGACCCTGAAAATAAGAGTGAACAGCTCAGCAACCCGCAGCGACTTGGTAATCTGCAGAGACTCGGCTACCCCACAGCAACTCGGCAACCCACAGCAACTCAGCAACCCGCAGCGACTTGGTAATCTGCAGAGACTCGGCTACCCCACAGCAACTCAGCAACCCGCAGCGACTTGGTAATCTGCAGAGACTCGGCTACCCCGCAGCAACTCGGCAACCCACAGCAACTTGGCAACCTGCAGCGACTTTGCAACCCCCAGCAAATTGGCAAGTCTGCAACACGCAGAGACTCAGCTACCCCACAACGATTCAGCTACCTCACAGCAACTCAAGTCAACCTGCAGCAAACTGGCAACCAGCAGCCACTCTGCAATCCACAGCGACTCGGCAACTTGCAGCAACTCGGCAACCCCGCAGAGAATTGGCAACCTGCAGCGACTCGGCTGCCCCGCTGCAACTCGGCAACCCTTAAATTACTTTAAGCACCCCAAATCAGACAGACAGAACCTAGATGTTTTTTTATTTTTATTTTTTTATCACCCTCAGGAGACAAAATACTTGACAGTATAAAGAGTGTTTCAACACAAAGATGGCGCAGACAGAAAATGGCTCACATACCATGAACAGAACCGTAGAGTGTATTGTGCAGCATGTTTAGCATTTTTCAAACCAACTGTAGGCAATCCCTTCACAAGTGCAATACAGGACTGGAACCATATCAGTCAAAGAGTTGAGGAGCATGAGAGCAGCAACATGCACAGAGGTTGTGCTGAGGTATATTTTTGAGGGCTTCTAAATCAGATATAGCCGCCAGGCTTTGTTGTTGAATTTCCGCCCAATTGTTGTGGGCTGGGCCGAGTCAAAGCCCAGGGTTGTTTTTTAGTCCCAGTCCATCACCTCATGTGCCGAGCAGAGAAACAGAAAGGATGATGTTTTTGGTTTTTCTGGACATATTTCACAAAAGGTTTTACAGCTGAATCATACGTTTTAAAAGCGAAAGAAAAGATAAGCAGTTAACTCTTTCTGTGACATTAACTCAGGAAACAAAAAGTGGACTGAGAATTTCAGAATCAGCGCTTATTCTACTTGTTGATTTTGATTTAAAGGGACATTGTGTAACATTTTCTGTTGTTTACTGGCCAAAATTGATATCTGCATGTATGTGTTATCATTGGTGTATTAAGACATCCACTAATGATCTGACCCATTCTTGTAAACGAAGAATTTTTGAGTTGTTCATATGACGGCTAACCACCAACTAGTACCAACTAAATGGTTTCCCTGCTAGCCAGCACACAGTCTCACTGTGGGACTAAAAACCCACATTGCCTTTTGGGACAGGTTTATAAACTGGTTTTACTGGGACTAAAAACCGGTGGGAATTCTTTATAAGCTGGTTTTACTGGGACTAAAGACCAGTAGGAAGGCATTATAAGCTGGTTTTACTGGGACTAAAAGCTGACGGGAAGGCTTTATAAGCTGGTTTTACTGGGACTAAAAGCCGGCGGGAAGGCTTTATGAACTGGTTTTACTGGGACTAAAAGCTGGCGGGAAGGCTTTATAAGCTGGTTTTACTGGGACTAAAGACCAGTAGGAAGGCTTTATAAGCTGGTTTTACTGGGACTAAAAGCTGGCTGGAAGGCTTTATAAGCTGGTTTTACTGGGACTAAAAGCTGGCGGGAAGGCTTTATAAGCTGGTTTTACTGGGACTAAAGACCAGTAGGAAGGCTTTATAAGCTGGTTTTACTGGGACTAAAAGCTGGCGGGAAGGCTTTATAAGCTGGTTTTACTGGGACTAAAGACCAGTAGGAAGGCTTTATAAGCTGGTTTTACTGGGACTAAAAGCCGGCCGGACGGTTTACATGCTGGTTTTACTGGGACTAAAAGCTGGCTGGACAGTTTACATGCTGGTTTTACTGGGACTTAAAGCCGGCGGGACAGTTTACAAGCTGGTTTTCATGGGATTAAAAGCCAGTGTTGTGTCGAGGCCAGATTTCCCGTCCAGATCCGTTCCCCCTGTGTGAACCATCCCTTCTGAACACAGAGGAACCATATCTGACAGTTTGATGGGATGTAGTTGCAATATTCAGGAAATCATAAACTTCTTCACTTGAGTGAACAGTTATCGGCTTCCATCGGTGTTGTTGAGGCATTTTGACACACGGTGGCTACCGTTGTGTTTTTAGAAAAGTGAGGCGCTACAATGCACCAAACGTTAGAACGCAGTGCAGAAATCCAACGTTAGATGGAAGTAATTCCTGCACAATGTCCCTTGAAAACTCTGGTTTAGTTGTGTTGTTTATGTGAAAACTTACAAGTTGAATCCAGTGGAGTCTGACCATGAACATGCCTGCTGGTCTCTGGTTAACTGATAAGCCCTCACTTGTCATGCAGAGTGTGAAAAATCTGTGTTTTACAGCTTTGATCAATCAACCTGACAAAGTCTCTCTCCTAAAATGTTGGGAGGAATATTGTCCATAAACTTTGCAGATGATTTAATGCTGATAAGTATATGAAAGTTGACCTGATCTGGATTATTTCTGGACTTTATTTAAGCTCCATGTAATGTTGCAGCATCTCTAACTGATGTTGACATCATCCAGAGCTGAGGCTCCATGTTTTCTAACACAACACCTCATGTTTATCTGTCATCTTATCTCAGCTTCTGGAGCCTATTCCAATAACATCTGCATACCTGATCACATTCTAATGATCATGGACCTGGTGCTTAACCCTGTCTGAGGGAGAGCCTCTGCAGTTTGCCTGCATATTGTCCTGCTGTTTAAAGTTTAATGCGTGTGCAGGGAGGCTGCTTATCCAAAACTAATGTGATAGAACATCTGATCATAATATTGAACCTCCATGCAGCTCACATCCTCTCAGAGTAATTCATATGGCAGCTAAATGTGCAGGCGTCACCATGGCGTTGTATTGTTTCCAGAGGAAGGCGTTTGGATTCCAGCTGGCGATTACAACTGATATAATAATAACTTCATGCACACACATCCAGTCATGCAAAGATTTTCTGGAGTTTCTTGTTGCTTTTGCTGCTCTGAGGTTGAAGTAGATTCTGTACAGTGTTATTCATAGACCGGCCGTCAGTGTGGTGGTCCGGAAGGAGAAAAATGATATTTTACTATAAATAGAATTCACCATTTTTCATTCTATATGTTAATTCTCATTTTCCACACTGTTTATAATGAACCTTACAGCAATAAGACAGTTTCCTTCCCTTCAGACGAACGTTTGATGATAAACCGAAGAAACAACGTGATTTAAAGCAAGGAAGTCACTGGCCCTACATAGAAATTAAGTTTCTATATTAAGAAGATATTAAATGCAATGTTTAATAAAAAGTAATATTTTGATAAAAGTAATTCATATTCTAATAATAGGTCAGGAATACCACACACATATGGAAATGTACACGTATGTATATTTAAAATAACTTCCAGATCTGGAAAAGTTCCTCTGATCATCATGTGGAATACTGGACTTTTTACCTCCAGATACCTGGAATTAAATATCTGCTGGTTTTATAGACTGGTCTGGAAGCTGGAATAAACCTGGAAATGATGAAATGAGAAAAAATTCGATCATGGTTACACATTACAATAACAAAAGAAATAATGTACAGAGTTACATGTTCTCACCTAGAAGAGAATATCAGAGAAGCAGCAGGTGGCTTAAGGTTGCCGGGCATATCAAGGAGGCAACTGGCTGACACGCACGTTTCGTCTGCTGCAGCTGTGGCGCACTGAGCCCGTTCTCACGCTCCCGCCTGTGTGCATGTGTACGTAAATCAACTGTCGTAAAACAGTCGCAAAAGCAGTGATGACTTTATACCTTAGACTGTATATAAAAGATATATACAAAGAGATGCCGCCTCGGACACTGCTGTCTATAGGATCGATGCATCATCGCGGCCTAGAAAAAGAACAAAAAAAAAGTGAACTAAAAAATAAAGAAAATATTGACAGAATTTTTATTTTATTTATTTATTAATTAATTTAACTGTTCTAAACATTTTTAAATTGTCTTTTTTATCAATTTTTGCCTTTCCCACTCTTTATGGCAGCATCCATTACAACTATATGTACCAGGCTGATTATGCTAATTAGTGACTTCTAGGACAGCCAATAGCTGCTGTTCTTACTGAGGAGTGGGAACAGCGGCTGGACAGGAGCATCAGTCCCTGAAGCTGTTTATTACCAGGAACTACATGGACCAGTCATACCATGCCCTGTAGGGGATGATGGGGACAAAGTTGCTGTTCTGCTTCGACTGCAAAGTGAAAATTAAATCATCAAATCTGATTTGATTTGTTTTGACAAGTTCTACTTGTTTTGTGTTAGTGTGGCCAGTAAGATGTTTTTTTTATGGTATGTCAACTGCTGTACAAAAAAAGTGAATTGTAAACATTGTAATTTCTGAATTTATTGTTCAAGTATTTATTACTAATACAGTGAAAAGGAGAGGAAATGTGAATATTTGCTTTGCAAGGTGATTTCAGTGTGCGCTCCTAAAAATTTAAGTTAGGGGCCACTGTGCTCCTCGTGAAAAACGTTAGTCTGGAACCCTGTTTTATATATACATATACATATATATATGTATGTATACGTATATATATATGTGTGTGTATGTGTGTATAATAGATTTAGAGGAACCTGGTAAGCCGCCGGCTCCGCCCTTTGTGCCCACACACTGCTGCGCGTCTAGAGACCTGCCATGCTTCTCTCTACACACACCTGTGTCTAATTATTCTTCTTGTGGAAAGCAGAGTTGCTGTCACACACACGCTTGCTCTCTCACACACACATGGTCTAGTCACCCCGTGGCATTTGCATTATTATGCATATTGTTACTGTTGTTGCGGCCCACAGCAATCTGGGTTTCCTTTGGGGGTGGGGGGAGGGGGGCTGGAGTAAACCCCATGCAGGGTGTGATGCCCGTAGTGGGAGCAGCGCCTCTAATTTTACCAGTCCAGCTCACTAGAGATCAGAGTGTTCTGAATGTGAACCTGAACTACACCCCTGGTCCCCTGGTCTATATGGACATTTTCAGTTATACAGTTCTGATGATTAATGATTTCTTTGTTTTATGAAAAGAAACCTCTGAGTAACATAGCTCTGCATACAGCAGCAGCATCATGTGTCGCACAGAAACGGTTATTCTGTCTGTTGCTTTTGTTGCTGTGCACTCTGCTGTTTAATGAAGCCAATTTTCAGTGGCTATAATGACTTTTAAAAAAAATGTGGAAAAAACCTATTTAAAGTCATCTCTAACCCCTGGTTTGGGTATGTAATACCCAGAGTAAGTGTTTGTTTTTGGCCATTTCACTATTTTTGCTGTTTTGTTAAAAATGATCTAAACCATCTTTTCTTAATATGATTGTCCAAAGGAAATGAAGGAAACATTTTTCCCTGTTTTTTTTTTTTTTTTTCTTAGTGTGAACTTTAAAGGGATAATTGTTTGCACCTGAAATCTGAGGAGCAGAATGAGCTGTGAAGATCTGGACAGTTTTTAAACCGAGCTCTGCTGCTCATCCTACACATGCATTTTCCTCACAAATATAGCTCCATTTAAAAGGTAAATAAACGACTTTCCAACCATAGAAGCTTAATTTCCAAGAAGCTGTGTGACAATAAAGAAATGATCCACCACTCATTTTCTGACTTTGTGTTTGGATTAGCAGCTAGCTTGCAGAGTTTATATGCTAAACAAGGATGTAACTTCTTATTTTGCTGTTTAGATATTAGAGATGCATCAAGCAATGTCTTTATTTTTCATCTAATTCAGAACTTGTGTAAGTTAATGTTTACTCCTCCCGCCCACACGATTGTCTGCTTGTTGCAGACACGAGACTCCTGAAATTCCTTCATGCGCTACTCTTTAGCCATTAGAGGTTTTAGAGTCTCTTGCATCTGCTGCTTTTATAAAACTTTAGTAGATTAATTAGGAACGAACTAACATGAGCATCAATTTCTTCCTTGTCTTCATGGATTTGTTAGTGTGCAGAGAGGATTATGTTTATTATTTAAAGGTCCACTGGATGGCAGCTGTTTATAATTTACATCTCATGATTAATTTCATATAACTTGGAGATCTTTTTCAGTCCCTCACCAGTCTCATGTGGCATCCAGTCCTTTTTTCTCTCTCTGTGTGAAGGGTAAGATCTTGGCATGATGACACCACATGCATGAAAAGCAATGAGAGCGCCACAGCCTTGATGTCAGAGCTTTAAATAAATAGTTCCACTTGTCACACCCTAAAGTAGGTCTAACTGGACCATAATCTGACTCTGCATTTGTAGACATGAAAATGGAACATATTTATTAAATGTCTTAAATTTACCTCAAAATTTAAAATGAACACGTCATTTTTGTTCGTCATTTTGGGTTTTATGAGATTTCTCTGGGCAAAGTTGGTTAGTGCTGGAAAAAATGAACAATTTCCATGAAAGTATGATCTGTATTAACATGACTGGACATCAGATGCAGTTTTAATCCAACCATCTTCATTTAACTTTGGTTTGATACAGTTTTCACTAATACTTAGATTAATCTTTCAGCAACATTATAAACCTAAACGAACGGTGTGAGAAACATGTAATAATGAAAGTTGAGAAACCATGACGGCAGATCAGGAAGTAGATCCTGCAGCATTCTCTACATGAGAGGCTGGAAAACTGTCTGATTCTTCAGAAACGAGGAGGATAAAGCGGTTTCTGGTGGATTCGGACCACTGCTGAGACAAAGCACTTACATGCCCAGAATCAGCTTCTTTCACTGAGATGATGCCACATTCTGATTTTTAATTCGGTATGAGTAATAACCTTGTTGTTTATTCATTAATGTGTTAAAAATAAGATAAAAAGGTGTTAGTGCTACAGTGACAGCCCTAATTAAAACTTACAGACCTATAAGGAGTGTTCATGTGATTTTACACATTTATAATGTTGGAAATGGAATAATGTAGAATAATTGTGATTATTTCTCTCATAATAATCGTACAGAGTAAATCTGTCATGGCGACGTCCCTGGTTGGGCACTCTTGTTCCAGACTGGTTCCTCGTGTCCGGTGCAGTCTTTCATAATGGAGTCGCTGTGGGATTCTTGTGTGGCCACATCTCGGTTCATGTTGTTGTGTGGATTAAACTACGGGGTGTGGACCTTCAGCTGCTGCACCGTCAGGTTCTTATAGCCAGCCCTAATCCTTGCTCAGATTTATTTATGTCATATAGATAGGTTGGAGGCTGTCATAAATATAAGCAGAAAATAAACATGTTTAACAGAAATCATGACAAAACAAGCTAAAGAAATATTTTTGCGATGAGATCTATGCTGCCTTCCTTTAAATCTCTGGTGGATGAATGGCTGAACCAGTCGGGCAGGTCGAGTCGGGTGGAACTAAGTGTACCTGCGGCTGTATCACAGCAAAGGCCCAGGGATGATGGATGAAGGCTCAGATGACAGCTTGCCCTGGTTTACAGGCCCGAGTTGCTTCTCTTCCTCACTCTGCCCAGTAGCTCCTGTATTTTAATGCTCCCCAGATGGGACTGACGTCGCCGTGACAGGCGATGACGCAGAGAGGGTGTCGGGTGTCAGGGACACTGACAGGCCGCCATCAATCACGCTTCTTACCAGCCAGACACGTAGTTAACAAACAGAAACACCTCTGCTGGTGTTTTGTCTTTGTGATTCTCAGGAATGTGAAAATGTGTGTGCGTGTGTGTGTGGCGGCCTGTTTAAGGCAGATGTGAAGGACTTCATCATGTTTGACCAGGTCATGTCTGGATGCTGACATTTGTAGAGTGTTAGCAAGACATAAAAATACAGATTGTTTGTTTTTATAACTTCAGAGTATTTTTCTATCCTGAAGTACTTCATAGCCTCAGACATCAGCTGTGAAGGGGCTGTAAGCACCGAGGTAGTGGCCTTAAACCAAGCTGGAGTATTTAAAGTTAATGAGAGACAGACTGAATAAGGATGCTGGCTGGATTCAGAGATTGGTAGGGACATAAACGTTGCCTACGGAATCCCTGGAAGACAAATGTTTAGATGTTGATTTGAAATATCATGTAATAGAGTGGATAGAAAATTTGAACAAATAGTTTATAGTAGAAAATATTTTATTCACAGATGATTAAGTTTAGTAAAAAAAAAAAAAAAAAAAAAAGAAAAAAGTAAAACAATGTTCGATTATTTTACTTAAAAAATTCTGTAACTTCATAACTTTAAGACTTCTGTTAGTATATCTGTTTCATAAAAGTGTTTCCAGACTAGAAAGCAGTTTGCACTACACGGAAAAAAAAAAAAATTTTTAAAAAACACTCGAGTGAACTTTAAAAAGCAACCGGGTGCAAAGCTTTTTAGATTAAACTCAGCTATGGGTGTAGAGGGAAACTCAGCCTAAATGAAGAGATTAAACTTAAAGTGGAATCTTAAATCTAACAGGGTTCGGACATGTAGTCTCAAAAAGACAAACAGTCATTCATGCAAACTCCACACATAAAGGCAGAGACTCAAACCAGGATGCTTCCTCCTGGAAGGTGCTACCCACCACACCACCGTGCAGCCAGGAAGGCTGTGTTAAAGAATTCAGACCAAAAACAAAACAGGCCCCCACGACAGGGTTCAGGGTGGCGACCCGGAGGCCGGGGACAGACAACAGGGTCAGTTCAGGAGGCCGTCCCGGAGGCCGGACAGACCGGGGCAGAATCTGCGGTGGTCGACCTGGAGGTCGAGAAGACCTGGGCTGGGCCTCTGGAGGACGACCCGGAGGATGAGCAGACAGCAGGATCAGGTCAGGAGGCCGGCCGGGGGGCTGGATGGACTGGGGCAGGATCTCCGGCAGACGACCTGGAGGTCGTGAAGACTTGGGCTGGACCTCTGGAGGAAGCACAGACAGTAGGTTCTCAGGTGGACGGGCAGGCTTGGACCGGATCTCTGGCAGCGGACGGGCAGGCTGGATCTCCGGCGGCTAAGCAGACAGATTCTCTGCGGGCAGAGCAGGTTGGATCTCTGCGGGCAGAGCAGGTTGGATCTCTGCGGGCTGGATCTCTGGAAGGCTCACTGACTGGAATGGACTTTCCGGAGGGTTCAGCAGGCACCATAATGCGACGAGCCCTGGAACCAGAGAACACAGCATAGTCAATTCGTCAACCAATGGCGGCGAAGAAGGGGCGATCTCCTTGGCGCCGGGGACCAGAAGAGGAGGGGAAGCGTCTTGACCAGGGACCCCCTCAGGAACAGGAACCAGAAGGGAGGCGTCACCACTGGAGACCCCCTCAGGGACAGGGACCAGAAGAGGAGCGTCACAACCGTTGACCCCCTCAGGAACAGGAACCAGAAGAGAGGCGTCACCACTGGAGACCCCCTCGAGGACAGGGACCAGAAGAGGAGCGTCTCGACCAGGGACCTCTCCAGGAACAGGAACCAGAAGAGAGGCGTTACCACTGGAGACCCCCTCACGGACAGGGACCAGAAGAGGAGTGTCACAACCGTTGACCCCCTCAGGAACTGGGACCAGAAGAGAGGCGTCACAATCAGAGACCCCCTCAGGGAACCAGAAGAGACGGGCAGGACCTGGGACGCCGAAGAGCTGGGCAGGACCTCGGCGCTGGTGTCGGACGCTGAAGAACTGGAGTAGACCTGGGAGCCGGTGTGGGGTGCTAAAGGCACTGGAGCTGGAGGCGACCTCCGTGACGTGAGGCGTGGAGCCGGCGGACAGAGTTCAGCCCTCGCCCTTTGAACAGTGGACTCTAACCCTAGGTCAGCTGCTCCAGGAAAGGTGAGGTACTCAGTCCACAAATTTATCAACCTGGTAGCGGTTGCCACCCGTACAAGGGGTGGATAAGGCCCCGCCAGACTCCTGAGGTAGGAGTCCTTGGCCAGGAATAAACAGTCCTCCAAATGGTCGCGCTCTGAGAGGTCTTTATATGGCCAGCTCATTCTGCCTGCTGGGTCCGGTTCTGGTCAGATCCTTCTGTTATGCGTGTGTTGTCGGAGGTGCTGACCCACTTGCAGGCAGTCGAGGCAGGAGACAGGTCGTGCAGGTGAAAATTAGTTTATTAAACTCAAACTGAGGAGCAGGAAACACACGGTACAGGTGCAGGAACCACACACAAGGATCTGACAAAGCAAAACTGAAAACCAACAGCACTTATAGACTGAGGGAGTAACAAGGAGCAGGTGACGTGAATGACAAATCAAACCAGGTGGGGTAACGAGCTAGGAACAGAAACATGAGGACATGAGGGAAAACAGAACTGGACATGACAAAAACCCAGAAACCCAAACTATAGTCAGAACCTAATAAACCAAGAAACACAAAAACCCAGTAACCATAACAGAACCCTAACATTAAAATCATCTAATAATCAGCTAACAAACTGTTGTTTAGGATATGAACCGTAGGCCTCGCCCGGTCTGTGCCGCCGTATTTCCCACAGTGGAATTAACCGTCCAGCAGACAGAAGACAGTTATCTGAGACTGACCTGTAAAGTCAAATAAAGCAGTTTAGTGAACATCCATCCATCCAGTGAGCTTAAATTTGCTCTGTATTTTGCATTAATAATAATTCAGGATGTTCTCTGAATCCCTCCTAACCTGTTTAAAGTTGAGCATAATGGATTAGTCAAATTCAGTGTTTCTCAGTCCAGGTCCTCAGGACCCACTGCCCTGCATGTCTTAGGTGTGTTCCTACTTCAATCCACCTGATTCAGATTAATAAACATCCTCATCAAGTTCTTTGCAGCCTGTCAGCATTTGATTCAGGTGTGTTAAAGTAGGGTTACCTCTAAGACAGGCAGGGCAGGGAGTCCTGAGGACCAGGATTGAGAAACACTGGTCTAATTGCATTTACCATAACAACCATTCAAAGTTTTCTAATTGAAATTCATATTCATTTACACATCGGATTAAATCCTAAATTTTCTATTTGTATGTTTTACTTGTGGTTGACACCACAGAGAGGAGGATGATATATGTATATATTTTCTTTTCATTAAGCATATTTCTTTACCCATATTATAAATACACCGCCTGGCCCAAACCAAAGAAAAGGTCAAACTCTAATATCTGGTTGGACGTCCTTTATCTCTGATTCCAGCAGCTTCTCTGTCTCTAGAAGCTTCTACAATGTCACCAGATTTATTTCCATCCAGAGCTGCATTCATTTTTCTCCAAGATCTTGTGTTGATGATGGAGAGCCTGACCACTGTACAACGCCTTCTCCAGCACATCCCAAAGATCCTCCATGGGGTTCAGGTCTGGACTCTGTGGTGGCTGATCCATGTGTGAACATGATATCTTCAGTTACCTGAATCATTCTTTCACAATCTGAGCTTCATGAATTCTGCATCGGCATCTTGGAATATGGGAGTTCCAACAGGGAAGATGGAATAACCTCCTCATTCAGGATTTTCAGTTATCAGCTGACCTCATTCTTTGGACACATAATGTTGCTGAACCTAGACCTGAACCCAGACCTAAACCTAGACCTGAACCCAGACCTGAACTGCTGCAGCAACCCCAGATCATCCCCACATCCCCATAGGCTTGTACAGCAGCACTAGGCATGACGGCATCCTCCTCTCTTCTGATGCCCTGATGCTCCATCATTCTGGACCAGGGTAGACCTGGACTCATCAGACCACATGACCTTCCATGGCTCCAGAGTCCAGTCTTTATGCTCCCTAGCAACCTGAAGCCTTTTTCTCCGGTTAGCTTCACTGGTTAGTGGTTTTCTTCTGGCCCCACAGCTGTTCAGTCCCATGAGTTCCTTCACATTGTTCATGTGGAAATGTTTTAACCTATTAAATTCTTTAGTACGTGCTCCTGGCTGCATGATGGTGTAGTGGTTACCACCATTACAACAAGGACGATTGCCTTTGTGACAACTGTTTGTGTCTCTGTGATGGACGTGACCTCTATGGTATTTTCTGCCTAGTAGCTGCTGGGATACAGCCCCTGTGACCCTGCACAAGTGATTAAAGAAGCTGGATGGGTGGAGTACAGACTTTCCAAATGAAGAAAAAGTATTTGACAGAAAAAAACTAAGGCAACCAGCTTTAAAATCAACAAAAGCTTGTGTTGTATAAACCTACATTAAGAGCGTGAATCAAAATCAAATATTTACTTGGACAAACTTGAGACTCAAATATTCAGATTTACTTACACAATTAATTTGCAGCTACTTGTGAACATTAGTTGCCTCAGCTTTTTCCGACATATTTTCAACATGAGTCTTTTCAGCTCAAAGATGTGAAATAGATAATGTTCTATAAATGAGTTGGTTTGGTATTGTCCTCACCAGAGGAGCAAACTGCCTTTAAAGCTGTTATTCTCAGATCGACCGTTTTCAGTGAATGTAGCTTCACCAAAGCCCAGTAGAGGGACTCGGTCCTCCGAGCTTCTCAGTACATACAACACAAAGCGAGCATCACTCAGCAGCAACTTCATTTCATCTTCTATTAAATTACATCTTCCTAACAGATTATTTAAAAATGAACTCTACTCCTACTGGGTGTGGGTGTGAGAGAGATGAAAAATACAGAACAATGGAGCCTTTTTTATTACAAACCATCTGAACAGAAACACTGTTCTGTGGGCTCCCTGCTAGCGGGAAAACTGACCTTTAACTTAGGAGGAAACACTAAATTCATCTTTATATTACGTAAATTATTTGTTTAGCATCCTGGAGAGTGGAGGTGGGAAACTTATACTTATAAAAGATGTGTTTTTTATTTTAATGAAAGTCCAAACTATGTAAATTCTGTCTCTAAAAATATTAAGTAGCTTAAAATAAAATATTCTTTTAATTCAGCTGTTATATACAGAAAAAACATACAAACTAATTTGAAATTTTTAAAATAGAAGTAATTAAATTAAATTAAAATAATGTACAAAAAAAGTATTTTTTAATTTTTCATCTCTGTTCATAGCAGTTTTTGTTTTATTGATCATTCAAATTCTCGTCCATCATTATAACAAAAACAGCTACTCCTGGTATAAATATCCATTCATCCTTCCATCCATCCATCCATCATCTATCCAGCAGCAGATATCTGTGAGAGATGTGTGTTGTATTTTCTTCCGGGATATAATTTTAGCTCAGCATGTGCTTCTAGCAGCATGCTGTCTTTAAATATTCATGAATGGAGGCAAGATTCCTCTGCTCTGTGATGCAGAAGATGGAGAGAGCAAAGTATAGTTTTAGCTGCAGCATTGCACATGTCAGTCTGTTCCACCCGTATGGGCTCGATATTAAGTTATAAAGATTTTGCAGTTGTAAATGAATGTTTGTGAACAATTTTAGAATCAGCTGGTCGCCCTATAAAAACAATCTGCCTGAAAAATTCAAGTTTGCAAATGTGCAAAAAGGGTTTGCATGGCTGTAAAAAAGATTTGTATTTGTGGAACACAAAAAAATTTCCTTTGTGAAAACCTTTGTGAGGTCCAGATGGAGGAGAAAGCGGTGGTTTGCAGAGAGTAAGACAGTCTGATGCACCTGCTGCTGCAGTCTGGACTGAACAATATCAGTCTGTCACTAATAGACAATCTTTGCGTGGTTGTGTTGTTTGGGTCTCGAGCGACAGCAGCAGCACGTCTCCTGTGTGTTCTTTAAGTTACTACGTCAGGTTTCCTCCACATATGTGAGGGGTGTCTACATCGCAGAGATGTCAGGAGGGAGCTCCCGAACTGCTAGAGAGCCAACAGTTCATCACGTTCACTCTGCAGCTCGACACCTGGACCGAGTCACATCGTTTTGTCTGATAATGTTTCAAACTTAATCACATTCATTTTGTCAAAGAAATTGTTGCACCCAGTGTCATTTCATAAACTTTAATAAAACGTTTAAAAAAAAACTTGAACTACTTCCCTTTAAGAGCCTGCAGCGGTGCAGGAGGTCAGGAAGCCGTCTGCCCTCTGATTGGATAGTTTGATTTATCACCATCCAATCAAATAGAAGTGTAAAGATATAAAGACATAATTTGCAACTTCAGAGTCTCACATGCAGTTTGTGCTTTGTATCTGTAAACAGGGTTTTCGCGCAAAATAACTTTTTTTCCCCACAAATACAAATCTTTTTTGCAACCATGCAAACCCTTTCTGGACATGTGCACACTTGAATTTCTCAGGCAGATGGTTTTTATAGGGTGATGAGCTGATGCAAACTCTAAAATTATAAGCAAACATTCATTTACAACTGCAAAATCGTTCTGACTTAATATCGAGCCCATACTCCTGAAGCCGAAGCTAAATTTAGCTCTCAGAGACTGAAGCAGGATGCAGAGATAAAAGTAGAAACCAGTTTCTGGTTGGCTCTCAGAGATAGCATCACTGTAGAGAGCAGAAGTAGGAAACTACAGGTTCAGCTGTGGTTACATAATATGCTGTAAGAGCTCATCAGCTCATACTGATGCAGGGGAGGGAACTAGACATCTGAATGAAATGGACTGAACTTTGTCATCTTAGAAAGCTTGTGTAAAAATGACCCAAATTATTTAATTTACAGAACTTTAAACAAATAAAGCATTTTTCACAGTTGTTGCTCCCAAGATGGATTTAGATATGATTATTTTTCCAATGTGAATATTATATCACCAGTTACTCATTTGCAGGTGGAACATATCTTAAAATAATAGCATCACTTTAAAAAAAAAGCTCTAAAAATTCTTGAGAAGAAACCATTAAGATTTAATCTCTGTAACATTCTAGAAAAAATAACATAGTTTTGATAACTTCATAAATCTGAAATCTGCCTAGAAATAAGCTGGTATGGATGGGTGCATGAACTATGGATTAGATATGTGAAAAATTCTGACATATGTGGCTCCAAAGGACGAGACTTCAGCCACCATGTAGTACTGAAATTTGCAGTTTTGACTGGGATATCCTAAATAAAAAATTATTTATTGGGCTTTCAGTTTGTCTGATCAGATTTTACAGTCATGTTATTTACAGATTACAGAAATACATCAATAACTGTCATTAAAATCCAGATTTGGATTTTTTTAGTCACATTTTTCATCAGGGAAAATTTCTGGCTAACGCTTTGTCCATCATATCTCCAGGTTACACCATGTAATAATAGCTCCCCTGGTGTGTCTGTCCATGGCCTGCTAGAGTATGGATTTGTGTCTGGGCTTCCTCAGTGTGTTTAGAAAGGATGACGTGTTGCCAACGGAGCTGCAGGCTGGCTGAGTCTCTCCAGCTTCACACGTCAGCAGAGCTGTGGGAAACGAGGGATGTGGATCAGAGACGTACCCAGACTGCCAAGACACGCCCTCATTTGGTGCTTTTCTCTGCAGTTTGTCTGTATTTGATCAGGAGAAACTCCCCCTCACCTGAACACCAGGCTGTTTTTAGAATCAAGTGACCTCTCCTCAGTACTTGATGCTATTTTCAAACTACTGTTGGCTCACAGCCCATCCACTTACCTGCATCCATTTAGTGCCTTTTTAATTAGGATTCTGTTTAAATAAAGTTTTACTTATTTACTTACGATGACCTGCCAAAGTGGCCTCAGCTTATCAGTGAAACTGCAACTAAAATGGAAAGAGCAGTGTCCACTAGTAAACCATCTGCATTTATTTATGAGACAGGCTAGACTGGTTAGTTCTGTCTCATCTTGACTACAGCTGTGGTATCTGGTCTAGTACATGTAGAACAGACCTGTACAAACTTCAGCTGAAGTTTAATAAAAAAGCTGCACCTTCAACTCAGCACTGTTCATGTAGAGCAAGTGATGATTCCATGAACGAAGCTCTTTCATGGTTAAAAGCTGAAGACAGATTATCTACTAACATCCTGCTCTTATTTTATTATATATAAACCAGGGCTTAGCCTCAAAGTTGATATGAAGAAATTTCCCATGTCAGCATCAGACCCAGTCACATCACCAGACAGGTGACGCTGTCATGTAGTCGTACCCGTGCAGAGATCGTGCTGTGTGGAAAATGAACATTCAGAACTTTGATATGTTGCTACTTTCTCTGTAATCCACTCTGCATCACCGACTACCACTTTTCTCATCAGCTCCGTATGATGTCTTTCTAACCAGTTTTCTCATAAAATTCGAATAGACGCCCTCCGTCGCCTCCCCTCGCCTACTTACATTAAAGATTCACATGTTTGCCATCTAGTGGTGAAAAGTGGTAACAGGTGTAAACTCTTTTTCTGGTTCTTGTCATAATTTTGCAACTTGGCACTTAAAGGCTATTTCTGCTCCTTTACATATGAAAAGAGGTACGTCCATTTTAAACGTCATACATCGCTGCCATTCATTCATCCATGCATCTTTTATGTTGCCATGGTTATGAAGTCAGTTCATCCACTAGTGGGCAGTGCTGAGTTGGGCGATCACTCCCGCGTTCTGACGTCAGTTTCAGATAGCGGTTAGTGGTGGTAATGCGTCGCCATGAAGTTGTTTCCATCCGCCCAACACCTCTGACACACTCGGCCTGTCTTCAAAAGCTGCCTTCATCTCTACAGTTGTTGTCCTCCTCCTCTTCTTCTTCTTCCTCGTGTTCCTCTTCTTCTTCTCGGGTCACATGTCAGCTATTCTGCTCATCACTGCCCCCGTGGTTTCCAGTAGTTTTGCTCCGTTTGCTGCTATAAGCAACGGATCTGCAAGACCCTGAAAATGAACATTTACATGCGTAAACGTTTCCCTCCGTCTGTATCTCTGTCTTCTGCGTCCAGCATAAATGGGCCTTGACAGGACTAACATCAGTCTTCATGACCTCTGACGACAGTTGTCAGCTCTGCGGCCCAGTTTATGTCAGTGATACGTCAGCTGCAGAACAAAGGTTCCTCAGAGCGAGAAATCCTTCTTTTTCTGTAATCAACAGCTCCACAGAGTTTTTCTCATCAGCCATTGTTGATCAGCTGATTTGAGCTCTCTTCCTGGAATATGTAGTGTGTTATATGCTAACTATTCTCACATCATTCACAGTGTAATCTCCCTTTTCTCACCTTTTCAAACTGGTCATTTTTAGCTGGTCTTGTGGTATTTCCTGGTTTATATTGTTCACATTTCCTTCTATATTACACTGTTGGAGATGTGAAAATAGCAGAATGTTTTCTCCCGGTGATGAAATGTTGTGATATAATTAGATTGTCTTTGTCCCTTTCATAATAACATACTAAAAGCCCCC
The DNA here is from genome assembly GCF_017639745.1 of Melanotaenia boesemani. Taxonomy (NCBI): domain Eukaryota; kingdom Metazoa; phylum Chordata; class Actinopteri; order Atheriniformes; family Melanotaeniidae; genus Melanotaenia; species Melanotaenia boesemani. The sequence continues at coordinate 3,808,755 of NC_055689.1, read as the reverse complement.
ACCATCTTGTTTTGTGTCCTCTCTATATTGTGTGAAGAGATCTGGATGAATCCATCCACTGTTCATATTGTTGCTTTGCAACTTTTCCTTTCATTGTGAAACTTTAATGAACTTAAACCCTGTCTCCTCTCTGTTTAGTTTTGATGTGGAGAATGGGTTATCGGTTGGACGCAGCCCCCTGGATGCCCAGGCCAGCCCTGGTTCAGGTCTGGTCCTGCAGGCCAACTTCCCTCACAGTCAGCGGCGGGAATCCTTCCTCTACCGCTCCGATTCCGACTTTGACCTTTCACCCAAGGGTCCTTCCAGAAACCCCTCCTCTGCCAGTGACCTGTAAGTTCACGTTCTCAAGCTTCTGATCCTGATTATACACTGTATGTAAATATGACTCAGTTTCATATTAAGAGTGTTATAATACTTTTTTAAATTTAGCATAATTTCAATAAAATAACATATAAAGATCAAGTTTAATAATGTTATTTCATTATGAATTTATTAATACCGTTATTTTTGTGCACATGCACACAATAACTACAGATGAGGTAAAAGAAGAGGAGGAATTTTACTGCGTTTTGTTATTTGCTACCTGCTACTATATTCATATATATATATATATATATATATATATATATATATATTTAGGGTCCGAGCCATACGAAGTATAGAAAGAACCTATTGTTGTTGAAATGTTTATTAGGGTCCAAGCCATACCAAGTATGGAATTATTTTTCTAAGTGCTTTGAGGCCAAATATGACCCCCTAAACACCCATGAAAAGTTGTGAAATTTGGCACACACGTCAAGCCCGGTGAAAATTTCAATATTCTAAGGTCTGCATACACTTCAAAGCAAATATGTAATGTAATTTGTAATTTATTTGGTCCTAGGAGGCCAACAAGAGCTTGACAGTTTTCTCCTGAGGGGAATATTTGGTGTGATGCTGGGTGGGATGACTCCTGTCGTAGTTTTATTGACAGTTTTCCCTGGTTTGTGTAAGCTGTTGGGAGAGTGGTGAATTGTTTCACTGGTGTGATGGTTGCTTGGCAGTGGTTGTCCTGCTGTTCAAAGTGTGTTTATTCCTAGTAGCAATGTTGGGTAGAGGACTGTAAGGATTCAATTCTTTTGCATTTTTTGAGACAGTTATTGTCCTGCCGTTGAAAGTGTTTGTATTCCTTGTAGCAAGGTTGGGGAGAGGACTTCAAGGATTCAGTTCTTTGGTGGTTTTTGGGACAGTTGTCCTTTCATAAGATAAGATAATCTTTATTAATCCCACATGGGGAAAGTTCCCTGTTACAGCAGCTCACAATACAATAAAAGTGCATAATTAGCTGTCGGTCATACTGTCATGTGAGTGTGGGTTCCGGTGATGCAGTAGATTGTAATGCAGCATTATACAGTCTGATTGCTGTGGGAATGAAGGACTTGCGGAAGCGTTCCCTTTTACACTTCGGGTGTAGGAGTCTTTCACTGATGGAGCTGCCTAAGGCCCCCATAGTCTGATGCAGAGGGTGAGAGGTCTTGTCCATGATGGCGGACAGTTTTGCCAGAACTTTCCTCTCCACCACCACCTCAGTGGAGTCCAAAGGACAGCCAAAGACTGAGCTAGCTTTGTTTTTACCAGTCTATTGAGTCTGTTCTTGTCCCGCTCAGAACACCCCCCTCCCCAACACACCACAGCATAAAAAACTACAGATGCCACCACAAGTTCTCAGCAGTTGCCTGCTCACGCCGAAGGATCCCAGCCTCCTCAGCAGGTATAGACAACACTGACCCTTCTTATAAAGAGAGTCGGTGTTATCTGTCCAGTTCAGTTTATTATTTAGGTGGACACCCAGGTACTTTTATGTCCTCACTCTCTCGATGTCAAGTCCCTGGGTGTTTAACAGTGCAGTAGAGGAGGGTTTTCTCTGGAAATCGATCACCATCTCCTTTGTCTTGCTGGCATTCACTAGAAGGTGATTCTGCTCACAAACTGTATGCAAACTGCAGGGGATCCATATATGGGCATACCAGTGTGCGGAGATGGTTAAGGTCAAATATGACCCCCTAAAAACCCATGAAAAGTTGTGAAATTTAGCACACACATCAAGCCTGGCGAAAATTTCGATATTCTAAGGTCCGCATTTACTTCAATGCAAAAGTGGCTCAACAGCGCCACCTAGACACCAAAAAAATCCCCAAATGAATGGGGTCCTGAACGTCTACTTTGACGTAGGAAGACGAAATTCGGCACACACATGTAACACCCCGAGTCCAGCAAAAAAGTCAATTGAAAGCCTGTTGCCATGGCAACGGGGTGCCCGCCATCTTGGAGTTTACATCGTTTACAAGTCTTTTTTCCCATTTTTCTCACTTTATACGCATCGTATTTGAACAAACTAGTCTGAGGGGATTCGTGCAAGTGACTCCAAACTTGGTGAGAAGCTTCCTGACAAGTTGGGGACCAAATGCTATTCAAATCTTTCTAATAGCAAAAAGCGTGTTACCGTGGCAACCGACGGAAAAAAGCCTTCTTGCCATGAAACACGGTTTGCTCATATCTCCATAGAAATACATGGGATCTGCACCAAAGTTGACAGTATTCATACTCATTGGGTCCTTAACACATTACAATACCTGTTGCCATGGCAACATAGCATGTTAGCTAGCATATTAGCATGCTAGCAAAAAATGCTAATTAGGTATATTAACATTTCAGATTCTCAGCTGGGCGTTTTACCATGTTACATACCATGTTAGCAGGTTACCTAACATGCTAGGAAAAGGTGTACGAGACAGGTGGCAGGGGCCACAAGGCTCGGACCCAATGGATGCCGCTTGTGGCTTTAATTTGTTTTGTAATTTTGCAGTTTTGACCATATTTATAGGAAATTTAACTGTTTTAATAGGTGCTCAAGTCTTTTATTAAACATTGCAAAGCCAAATTCAAACAAAAGATGTCATGTAAAGGTATAAACTGCATTTTTATTATTTAATTTTACTGGAATTCTTTTATTTGATCTTCTTTCATGTTTTTTTTAACTGCAAAAATATTCCTGCTTTTTATGCTTATTTTTTTACTAAGCACATTTCCCTCTGTCTCTCAGTATGTCAGAAATTACAGGTAAATCTTTGCCTTGTAGAGATGTCATTGTTTCCATGTTTCCATGTCAAACTTTATTTGTAAATTTGAGACGTATTTTCTTACCAAAAGAGAACATCTGAGGCAAAATTACCTCTTTATTTTAGACACAATAATTTCTGTCTTTACAACTCTTACAACCCCCCACCCCCCACTTTAAACTGTCTAAACACCTTCAGGTTGTGAACGTAGGCAGTCACAGGTCTCCTCATGGACTCTTGCCTGTCTCTTTTCAAAGGGAAGAGAGCTTGAAGCACTGGGAGGTCAACTGGTTGTCATCTCGGTGAGAAGAACATAATCAAGCAAAAATGTTTTAAAAAAACTCTGTTCCCTGAAGCCTCTGCTGTACTTCCCTCCTAACAGTTTCATGGTCATTTCTCACCTCTCCTTGCAAACATGGCCAACACCCCACCTATGACCCCTGTTAGACACCCAGTTCTGTTTGCCTCGTTGTTGCATGATATGCAAATATAACAGCACACAGTTTTTATTTACCTGTCAGTAAACAATGTCACCCACCCTTCACCCATCCCAACATCTTTTCTCAGTACTCATATTCTGATGTGTGTGTGACATTTGGTCCCTGAAAGCTGAATGAAGATAACTAATTATGCTCTCTACCTTCTACAGAATTTATTTCCATAGACCACAACCTCGATTCCCAAAGATTCTGGTCTCTGGGCTAAATGTAAATAAAACCAATGATTCAATTATCCCATTTATTTTGAGTATTGACTGTCGCTTAAAAAATGTTGCAATGTGCAAAATAAATGTTCTTATTGAGAAATTTTATGCTGGTTTAAAACTGTTTCAGAGAAAATGGGAGGGAGAATAATTAGTGTTTTATAAAACTACTGAGAAATTACCGTGTTTCAAGTAGAGCCTATGATGGGAAAATGGCTAAATGTCATGTTGAATGGTTTTATGAAAACAGTGACTTTGTGGTAGAACATGCAGAACATCACCCTGGAACTACTTTTTACACCGTGCTGAACTTCACCCTGGAACTACTTTTTCCACCGTGCTGAACACCACCCTGGAACTACTTTTTCCACCGTGCCGAACATCACCCTGGAACTACTTTTTACACCGTGCTGAACTTCACCCTGGAACTACTTTTTACACCGTGCTGAACTTCACCCTGGAACTACTTTTTCCACCGTGCCGAACACCACCCTGGAACTACTTTTTCCAGACGTGTTGCTGCATCAGATTCACTATCAGCTCATATTTTCCATCACATTGTAAAATGTCTGTCTGAACATCTGAGATGTTGCTGATCTTCTACTGAGAGTAAAATATGAATGATGAGATTTTGGTTTTATTTACATTTAGTCTAAACTTTCTGGGAGCTGGGGTTACACTAGGTATTCCTCAGACTAAGGTTTATGATGGCTTCTGTTAACTGTTGTTTATTTCATTCATCTTTCCTTTAACTCTGAAATATTAAATGCAAGAACTGGGTGGGTCCTCATGTCAGTATTTAATGTTTTGCTAACTTTCTGGTCTTGTGTATCCTCTTCCTGATTGCAGACATTCAGAAGACATGATAGTCACACCATTTGCACAGGTGAGTCTTCTGAAACTGCTCCAGTTACATCTGCCTAATATGTAAAAAAAAACAAACAAACAAACAAAAAACATCCATATTCACTTATTTACTAAAGATAGTAAGAATAACTGCCCTTTAAAAAGAAAATGAAGCAAAAACAAAGGCCATCCACCTCAGCTCTGACTCTGGATCAAGCATCCCTCTGGTGTTGCCTGACTCTTGCGTAGGATGTGCGTCAGGCTTGCGCTCAATTTACACACTGAACGAAGAAGTGAATCCAATACTGCCAGATCATGCTGTTTAAAATTTGCATGTGAGCTTAAAAGGATTCTACCAGGGTCATCTCTGGACATCTGATACTCTTTGGGCTTTCTGTGCATGCAGAGTCAGTGTTTGGCTGCTTATTAAGGGACAGACATACATAGAGGAGTGTGAGTGATGCCATCAAAACATCAGAAGGGAAGAGGGAAAGCCTCCATGCTGCATGTCAGGCAGGAGGATGAAAGCTGTGATATCAGATCCTACTGAGAGAAGCAGGAATGAGCAAGACTTCCATCATACATGTTATGCATACACATGTAGTAGACATTCACATTCGATCTTTTGTTCTTGTCTTCAGGTCCTTGCCAGTCTTAGGACGGTCCGAAGTAACTTTGCCATCATAACTGGCCAGCAAGATCGCACAGCCAGCAAGTAGGACTCCAACTCATGTCTTTGATGGCAAATATGATCCTCCTGTATCTACGTGATGTTATTAACTCGCTGACTTCTGATGGTCTCTCTTGCTACAGGACGCGGTCCTCAGGCAACAACCCTCCATCCATGTGCAAGACCAGCCTCGCAGGTCTAACTAATAATCAATATCCCATAATTAACACAGATCTGAATAACAGTGTTAACACATCTCTGTGCTGTATTAGATTAATGAATGAACAAACAAACAAACAAACGAATGGAGAATGCTTTATTTTTAACATTTTTCAGACAAAAATAAATCAACCACAAAACCTGCAAAGTAAAGAAAAACATAACACAACCAAAAGTCAGACAAAAAGTCCTCATAAAAGTTAACATGCTGGAAAATGAAGAGGAAGAAGCACAAGCTGAGTTCTTCCTGCATTTTCTCCACCACCAATAATCATCACTTTTACTTCCTGTTAGACTCAACCCATGTCCTGATTACATTTAGCCATATATTTCTATATATGCACAAATAAACAAAGTCCCTTCTCTTCCCCATATCCTGCATAAACCATCTTCTTTAACCTCTTTTTAATTCTTTTCCATGTTTGGACTTTAGACGCTTGCTTAGTCCGATCCACAGCTTCACTCCACAAACTGAGACACAAAAACCTGTGAAGGTCATTCGGAGATGTTTTAACCTCCGTCTGGCCTTGGTTTATTTGATTTCTGTGTATCTATGTGATCTTACTCATATTTATTTTTGTATTTTATATGAATTATTTGCTATTTATCTTTAATTATTATTTTTAATTAATTAATTTAATATTTCAGTGAATTTTCTTTTTTTTTTCCATTTTTTATTTTCCATTTCTTCCAGAGTTTTTCCTCTATGTACTTTCCTCTATTTTTATGTAATTGTAAATACATTTAGGCGTTAAGGCTTGACTTTAACCCCCTTCTCTTTTAAACAAGTTTCAGATTTCAGAGGGATTTACTTGTAGATAATGTCTGCAGTGTGAAAATGAACCAGATCTGTACATTTTAATATTCTAAATTTAGAGAAAAGTGGATTAGTATGACCTCTGTAACCTTGGTTATGGATCATTCTTATGGCCTGTTTTTGTAGTTTAGATAATGATGACAATGAACATTTACATGTTTTACCCCAGACTTCTGCACAGTCATCTACTATTTCTATCATTTCTGCATCGATACCTATCCTATCTGTATATCCATGTTCTTTTTATTAATTAATGTTATTAATGAATTATAGGCATAAAATCTGGTTAAATACACCAATAATTTACTTTCAGTTCCAATCCATAACACTTTGTTTGTGTTTTGGGGGGGGACAGAGGAGCCACACCAGCAGCTGGCCATAGAGACTCTAGACGAGCTGGACTGGTGTCTGGAACAACTAGAGACGCTCAAGACCCGACACTCTGTCAGCGAGATGGCTTCTAACAAGGTACCTGGACAAGATCACAGCACGTACAGACAGCTGCACACACACATGCACACACATCTGCACACACAATTGCATACACACATGCATACACAGATCTGCACACATCTGTATACACACATACACATCTGCACACACATATCTTCACACACATCTGCATACATACTAGGGCTGCAACTAATGACTATTCTGATGGTCGATTAGTCACCGACTATTAAAACGACTAGTCGACCAATGGGATTATGTATCATAATTATTAAATGGATCTTATTTCACTTTCAGCTTTGAAATTTTGCATAAGTTTGTTAAGTCCGACGTGCCTCCTCTTTAAATGTTCGAGCATTGCAGATGTACTTCCGTGGTACACAAGGTCCGCTTTACAAATCTCACATGTATTTGATTTATTTTGTAAGTTTAACGTGAAGTTATCCCAGACTTTTAACGTTCTCCGGCACGGTTTTCCTCCCTAGTCCGCCGCCATATTTCCCCTGGCAGACTTTACTGCGTATGTGCAACGCTCAGCAGAGATAGAATTAGAAGATGATGTCTCACTGGGTAGTTTTTTTTTTGTTTTTTTTTTTGGGGGGGGGGGGGGGGGGGGGTTTGCCGACAATAGTCGACGGCTAAATTTGTTGTCGACTATTTTTATTGTCGACTATTGTCGACAACGTCGACTAATTGTTGCAGCCCTAATACACACATCTGCATACACACATCTGCATACATACAGAATATGCAGACTGCCAGGTTCTTCTATCTTTCAGTGCAGCTGAATTTAATTCACTGATCCACGCAGCACAGCAGACTCACTCTAAACCAGTGTTCCTCAATCCTGGTCCTCAGGGACCACTGCCCTGCATGTTTTAGTTCTGTCCAACTCCAGTACACCTGATTCAGATTAATTGAACTGCTTGTCAAGTTCTTTGCAGGCCTGCTAACAAGCCATTCACTTGAGTCAGGTGTGCTAAAGAAGGATACCTCTAAAACATGCATGGCAGTGGTCCCCGAGGACCAGGATTGAGAAACGCTGCTCTAAACACATGCTCACCTTGTTGCAATAAAGCAGGTAAACACAGGTAACACTACAGGTAAATATTAGTCCTGGGAACCAGAGATCACATGTCTAATTTGATCAGATTTGTGATGTATCTCATGTGGGTTACAGTATGTTTAATAAAACAAGTCGGTATAGAGGAATGTTGCTGAGGCACAAAATTAAACGTTTATTTCCTGTGACTGGCTATAAGTTTGTTCAGTTGCATCCTGAGATACATTTGTTTGTTTCCACTCATAATTAACTAAAATTAAGAAAATGGTCTTTTCTTGCTCTTTAAATGTTCTCTTCACACTACAAGTTAGACTCAGACCGAAGACTCTGATGACGTACTCAGTCTCCTAGTGTCCAGGTGCTCAGTATGAGAGATTGTGAATTTATTAGCATTTGTCTTAAATGTTATTCCTGGGATTATTTTACTTATTCCTAGAATTATTTTACTCATTTCTAGGATTACTTTACCTATTCCTACAATTATTTAGTTATACCTTGGATTACTTTACACGTTCCTACCATTACCTTAGTTATTCCTAGGACTATTTTACTCATTCCTAGGATTATTTGAATTATTCAAAGGATAACTTTACTCATTCCTACCATTAATTTAGTTATTCCTAGGACTACTTTTATCATTCCTAGAACTACATTACTCATTCCTTTCCATTCATTGCTAGGATTACTTATTGATACAATTATTTTTCTCATACCTATGATTACTTTACTCATTCCTACCTTAGTCATTCCCTGGATTGCTTTACTCATTCCTTGGACTACTTAACATCATTCCCACCAGGTTGCCGGCGACCCGGTTGCCATTTTGTTTAAGTTCTACCATAACACTTTAGTCAATATAGGCATGCAGTATTACCAAACACCAAAACATAGTTTGTAAAGGAACCACTATGGCTAGCAACAAAGCTAACGGGACTTCCTACCTGTTTCATCGTCATGACATCATATTATCGATTTACTCCATGATCAGTTGTATTCCTTTTTTCCAGAAGGGTCCAATGTTCATAAATATTAATAAATTATTCCAAGTTATGTTTTTTTTTTTATTATAGTCCTTATGATTGTCTGTCTCGACAATCCTTTTTCATTAAAAAAAAAAAAGTTTTCAGTCCCATAGCGATTTGCCCTTTCTGGGAACCCAGCGTTGTTGGCTATGTTTATATTCCTTTCTGGCCACAAAAGAAAAGCTTCCCTACTGTTAATGTGGCGTTTTCATCCCAGGACACCTAGAGGTACACCACAAGCGCTCCCTCCTTGACTAGCCAAGATGCATGCTGCTTTTTTTTTTTTTTTTTTTTTTGCCTTGGAAAAATGTGTGGTGATAGGCTGTCATTAATGCCAATCACTTACAAGTTTAGCCAGTCAGTGGGCCTTTCGAAAGATGTAGGGCATGACCAGGAGGTCTGTGTAAACAACAGGGTAAAAGAGAGGCTGTGCTGGCAGCAGAGGCTATCAAAATGGATGCCAGCCGTGTAAAGAGGTGTAAAACATGTGTACAGTAGAAATTATAGACTTGATTGGCATCCATTTAGTGTCAAAATGAATGTGCTTCATATACAGCTACACCTACATAGCTCGCAAATGTTTCCAGTCTCAAAGAAAAAGGAAATAAGAATTTTGCATGGTTTGGCACAATTCATATAGGTTTGATCACTTGAGACTAAAAAGTCCATAGCTCCCATAAGGTTTTACCTAGATGCCTAAATTTTCTCCCAGGTGTAGTTGACAAAGTGTAGAGGATAAGTAGTAAATATTTTGTGTCTGCCATGAGGTGTCTTAAAATTACATTTATTCAATATTAGATAAAAATAAATAAATAATAAATGCATGGAGAAAAAAGGTTTATAACCAAATTTTACCTGATGTGGGTCAGGTTAAATTTCAGCCACATGCTAATTTTATTAAACTAGTTCTTATTACGTTTTAAATTAGGTATTACTGAATAACTTTGACCCTGTAGTTCTTGAGTCATAACCTTTGAAACTTGGTAATGTCAATAGACGGAAATTATCACAAAATTGGGTGGGAATTAACAGGTTAACTCATTCCTAAGATTATTTTACTAATGACGACTTCAGTCATTCCTAGAACTACTTTAGTCATTCCTAGGGTTACTTTACTCATTACTAGGACTACATTTGTCATTCCTAGAACTACATTACATTACATTACATTACTTTACTTATTACTACAATTATTTTACTCATACCTACCGTAGTCATTACTTAGATTACTTTACTCATTCCTTGGACTAATTTACTTATTTCTAGGATTATTTTACTAATTCCTATGACTACTTTAGTCATTCGTAGAACAACTTCACTCATTCCTAGGACACATGAGCACAGTCTAACAGTTTAACAGTTTATTCAGACATCTTTTTACAAAAAAGAAAAAACTTAAAGACAGTCCGAAAAGCTTATAATGCCCACCCCCAAATTATTAAGTTAATTATTAAGGTTATTCTTGGTGAATCACCTTCTGTCTGTTTTGTTTGCCATACACCATAATGGGTTTTGTCAAATCTGAAGTTGAGTGTTTGAAGGCTGAAATGTTCATTTGTTTCAGGGTCATTATTACAGCAGTAGTACCAGGATCATTATTACAGCAGTAGTACCAGGATCATTATTACAGCAGTAGTACCAGGGTCATTATTACAGCAGTAGTACCAGGGTCATTATTGCAGCAGTAGTACCAGGGTCAGTATTACATCAGTAGTACCACGGTCATTATTGCAGCAGTAGTACCAGGGTCATTATTACAGCTGTAGTACCAGGGTCATTATTGCAGCAGTGGTACCAGGGTCAGTATTACATCAGTAGTACCAGGGTCATTATTGCAGCAGTAGTACCAGGGTCAATATTACAGCAGTAGTACCAGGGTCAGTATTACAGCAGTAGTACCAGGGTCATTATTGCAGCAGTAGTACCAGGGTCATTATTATAGCAGTAGTAGTACCAGGGTCATTATTACAGCAGTAGTAGTACCAGGGTCATTATTACAGCAGTAGTACCAGGGTTATTATTACAGCTGTAGTACCAGGATCATTATTACAGCAGTAGTACCAGGGTCATTATTGCAGCAGTAGTACCAGGGTCATTATTACAGCAGTAGTACCAGGGTCATTATTGCAGCAGTAGTACCAGGGTCAGTATTACATCAGTAGTACCACGGTCATTATTGCAGCAGTAGTACCAGGGTCAATATTACAGCAGTAGTACCAGGGTCAGTATTACAGCAGTAGTTCCAGGGTCATTATTACAGCGGTAGTACCAGGGTCATTATTACAGCTGTAGTACCAGGGTTATTATTACAGCTGTAGTTCCAGGGTCATTATTACAGCAGTAGTACCAGGGTCATTATTACAGCAGTAGTACCAGGGTCATTATTACAGCAGTAGTACCAGGGTTATTATTACAGCTGTAGTACCAGGGTCATTATTACAGCAGTAGTACCAGGGTCATTATTACAGCAGTAGTACCAGGGTCAGTATTACAGCAGTAGTTCCAGGGTCAGTATTACAGCAGTAGTACCAGGGTCAGTATTACAGCAGTAGTTCCAGGGTCAGTATTACAGCAGTAGTACCAGGGTCATTATTGCAGCAGTAGTACCAGGGTCATTATTGCAGCAGTGGTACCAGGATCCACAGCTACATGTAGAATCTCATCATTATATGTTCAGATAAAAGTTCGGAGTTTGTAACACTTTCCAGTCTCTCCTCCATCACTTATTTATTAAGCAGTGAACTCATGTGATGTTGTTACTGTAATAGTAATTATAACATTTCCAAAATTCCAAAACGTAGCTACTAGCTATGTTTGATTTGTGAAAACTAATAAAATTACTATTAATAGTACAATTTGTAAAAAAAAATTACATAAGTAAATGTAAAGGGGTAAATGTAAACGCATTATTAGGTACTACTACGCTTCATTTATTTTAGGTATGTCCTTTCAGAAAAACAGGGCTTTTCAAGAAGAGGTTCAACTTTCAACCTGTAAATCAAACTGCACATGTTTGCATCGCTACTTAGACAATATTTTGGTAAAGATGATGTATTCAGAAATCCTGGACATTCCAAAAGAAAGCAAACAATATGTTTAATCAGACCTAATAATTCTAGTGTTGTTTTTTCTCAGTTTAAGAGGATGCTGAACCGGGAGCTGACCCAGCTGTCGGAAACCAGCCGCTCTGGGAACCAGGTGTCTGAGTTTATCTCCAGCACCTTTCTAGGTAAATACCTACTCTTTGCACTTTACCTCATTATAAACATGTAAATCCTGAAATTCTAATTAGTGTTTGTATTTGTTGGCTACGAGATTGCAGCGTCAACTGTTTCTCTGACCTTATCTGATAGAGAAGCCACATGACATGGATATCATGTCTCCCCCCACCAAGGAGAAGGACAAAAAGAAGCGTCCCATGTCACAGATCAGTGGCGTGAAGAAGGCCACTCACAGCCTCGCCCCCTCCACCATCCCTCGCTTTGGGGTCAATGCCAGCCAGGAGGAGCACCTCGCCAAGGTACGTGGATGAGTTCAACACGTCCTGCAGATTCTTGTTGTCCATCTTTTAGATCAGATCTGTTGTTAAATACGTTCATTTATGCATATTTTCTGGTAGGAGCTTGAGGACATAAACAGATGGGGCATCGACATCTTTAAGGTCTCTGAGTATTCTGGAAAACGTCCTCTGACAGTCACGATGTACACCATCTTCCAGGTAACATGATGGTAAATACTGATGCATGATGAATGAATGAAAGAAGATCTGAACAACCGGCTGTGTTTTGCTGCTGTAGGAACGTGACTTGCTCAAGTCCTTCAAGATTCCAGTGGACATCTTTATTAACTTCATGATGACGCTGGAGGATCATTACCATGCTGACGTGGCCTACCACAACAACATCCATGCTGCAGACGTGGTCCAGTCCACGCATGTGCTGCTGTCCACACCTGCACTGGAGGTACCAACACAGAAAAAACCTTGACACACACACTTCAAACTCCCTGAAAACTCCAGTAGATCTCCATGAGGTCTACCTCTACTAGCCATCTACATCCTACAATCTTATATCCAGCCAAACATCTTTTTCATCTAAGATAAACTCAGCAAGAGCAGAGCCACCACCTCTCACCCTGGCCACCACCTCTGCGACCTGTTGCCCTCTGGCAGGCGCTACAGGTCACTGAAAGCAAGGAACAACAGACTACGTGACAGCTTCTATCCAAGAGCTGTCACAGCACTGAACAAAAAATAAACCTGGACAACAAACCCACTTTTCTCTGCACTTTACACTTCAGTTACTTACAGTTATCTGTGCAATATAACCTCAGTGCAAAAATATTACCCACCAACCTCCTTCCTTTATATTTTTACCTTTATCTTATAGACTGCATATTTTATTTTTTTATAAATGTATGTATATTGCTTATTTTTTTATTTTTATTTATTTTTTTATTTATTTTTTGCCACAAGAGAGATGCACACTCAATCTCGTTGTATCGACTGGTACAATGACAATAAAGACTATTCATTCATTCATTCATCACCGGTATCTAAGGAGGGGTAGTGTGTAGCTCTGTGGGGTAAACTGTGATAGATAGCTACCCTTTAGGTGATCTATGGAAGTTTTCCAGACATTTATATCCCATCCAGGAGGTTTATAAATGGTCACAGTGAGATAATTAAACTTAATATCCGTGTAAAAAAAAACTGTTTCACGCTGCTTCTGTCCCCTACTGACGCTTGCTGCTTCGCTGTCCCCTCTGCCTGCATTTTTCTGCCAATATTTTTATTTTTCTACTCAAGAAACTCATGAGCAACGGCTCCTGAATACTCATTAATCACTGGGACTGTATTTTGTGGTAGATTTGGCTGAATATTGCTATTTTTTTAAGACTTGCAATCTTGTCAGTGTCACGTCAGTGTGGCCTACAAATAGCAGAAACCTTATCTACAGTTACTCAGAAGCTAAAGCTAACTAGCTGCAAGATGCCTCCCTTCTCTACAGATGACTATCACACACTTCTACAGAGGATCAACATGCTGGAAACAAAGATACAACAGCTCAAGGTGAATGTGGAAGTGAATGGATTGTGTGGAAATGAAATAACCTTGCCTTTAATAAAAAACAGCGGACAAGACACAGCTAATTAGCACAAACTTAGTTGGAAAGAAAAAGGAGGACAATGTAAAAGGTAGTAACTCTTTCACTGATGGTCCTCCCTGGAATGCTCTTGGTGCAAAGCCAAAGAGTAAATCATCTCACAGGGAAATGGGAGGACGAGTAACAGGCAGAGCCCAGTTTGCTGAGATTAGCGATGCGACCGGCTGGCCTGCTCTGCTCTGCCATCCAGACCAAGCACATCCTCAACCCCTCTCATTAGCAAGACACAGTCGTGTCGAGTTATAGGAAGGAAAACTTCCCTACACACCAGGGTAAGACCAAAGAACAAGTCAGAAAGTAAAAAGCGACAAGCTGGGCCTCAGACTCTGATTGTTGGTGACTTTGGTGTGAAAGACGAAGAAGAGAAATGTGTGTGGAAAACGTACAAAAGTACTGTGCTTACTCAAGGATATGGTATCAGATGTGAGAGGCAAAATTACGCAAATTGTGGCAGCGAGCCCAACTGTGGAAAACCTCATCCTGCATGTGGAATCGAATGATGTTGTGAAACAACAATCTACGGTGCTGAAACAGGATTTTACTGAACTACTGGATACAATCAGCTATCTGGATGCCCGGATATTCATCAGTGGCCTCTCCCTCCCATCAGAGGAGGAGTGGAGAGATTCCGTAGGCTGTTTAGTCTGAATGCATGGCTGTCGGCTGTATGTACCACACATCCAGTTAATTTCATAGACAACTTAAGCTGGGACCGCAGGCACTTTTTTAAGATGGATGGATTCTGCCTGAACAGGTCAGGAGTGAAGCTGTTCGCCTCCAACCTGTTGTATTTTCTGAACAGACACTCTGTTCCCTCGCACAAGAACAACAGACAAGAGAGACCAAAACAATGTGATAAGACAGAGCCTAGAGGAAACCTTAAGAAAAAACCACCTCAGTCCCCTCCCGAAGAAAGCCCCAAAGCTCTCAACGAGGACCCACCCCCTTCATCTCATCATACTCCATCCAAGTCACCCTCCCCAATCTCCCCACCCCTCCTGGACTTTACCTCCCAGATGAAAGAGCTGGTCACTATTGCGACCAAACTAACCCCATGTCACAGTATGTTTCTGTCCCCCATAAACCCCCCACTGGGGCGGCCAAAGGGGGGCACCCAGCCCCTCCTGTACCACCATGCCAGCTTCATGTTTCGGATGTATGATGTGTGGAGGGTCCAGGCTGCGTGGATAATGGCAGTCAAAATTTTTCCCAGGACAAGCTGGGCCCCTGTTTATTAGAAAGTTCAAAAATATCTGTACTGTTTGGCAACAGAAGGAGAAAAGTAGCTCGGTCAGAACACAGAGAGCTGCTTTCTAAAAGGTTTCTAAGTAGAGTTAACACACCCTTTGAGCCACAGCGTGCCCCCAAACATAGAGTAAACAATCCCAAACCCATTAAGTTGGCTTTATTAACAGGGAAAACATTTTTAATTAACGATCTTATCACTGAACACAACCTTGACTTTATGTTTTTAACAGAAACTTGGTTAAACCAAGATAACAACGCAGCCGCTCTGATAGAGTCAACCCCTCCCAACTTTAGTTTTATCAGTGAGGTCAGACTGAACAGGAGAGGAGGGGGCGTTGCAGCTTTATTTAATGAATCATTTCAGTGGAAGCAGTTATCTCTTGAAAGTTTTACTTCTTTTGAATATATGGTTCTTCAGTTGAAAGCTTATTATAAAATAATATATCTAAATTTCTATAGACCACCAGGGTACTGCGCAGAATATTATGAAGAGTTTAGTGAACTGCTGCTACAATCTGTTTGGATTTTGACTGTGTAATTGTTGTTGGCGATTTTAACATCCATGTAGACAATCGTCAGGACAAAGCGACTGGAGAACTTTGGGCTGACTCAGCATATAACAGAGCCCACGCATATTAAAGGACACACTCTAGACTTGGTGATTTCGAAGGGTTTGGATGTTTCCATGGTTACTGTGTGTGATGTGGGCCTGTCTGATCATTACTGTGTTTTCTTTGAGAGTACGATTCCTGTTTACACAAATGTCTCAACAGAGATGATAACAAAATGGTGTATAACTGAAAACACGGTGGGATGTTTAACCAGGTCTTCTCTTCAACACCTGCCCTATCAGGGGGTTCAGCCAATGAGCTTGTCACTAGTTTTAATGCTAAAATGTTAAGTATTATGGATGCTATTGCTCCTATTAAGGTGAAGGTTGTATCTGGAAAGAAAAAGTCTCCATGGAGAAATTCCACACTGGTAAAGCATGGAAAAAGAGAATGTCGGAAAGCCGAGCACAGATGGAGAAAAACAAATCTACAGGTTCATTATGACATGTATAAAGAGAAACTTCACTCTTATAATCTACAACTGAAGAATGCAAGGAAGTCCTATTTCTCTGACATTATTAGCAAAAACTATCATAATGCCTGGGTCTTATTTGTCATTGTTGACAGGTTAACAAACCCTCCTGTGTCGGTAGCAGTGTTGGGACTAACGCGTTATTTAGTAACGCGTTACAGTAACTACGTTAATTTTACAGTAACTTGCGCTGTAACTAATTAGTTTGTAAAAAGCAGGAACGCGTTACTCGTTATTGTGATTTAAAAAGACTCGTTATTCGCTACTTAAGGATGAGAGAGAGAGAGAGAGAGAGAGAGAGAGAGAGAGAGAGAGAGAGAGAGAGAGAGAGAGAGAAAGAGAGCATGTGACCGCCAGTCGACATCCAGGTGAATGAAAACAAGAAAACAACCATGGCAGCAGGTGAACACAGCCCAGGCGTGGGCTTTCTATCATGGAAATATGCGCATTATTTTTCTTTTGTGTCAGCAAAAGACAACATGAATATTATGGTGACCTGTAATCTTTGTGGAGGTTCAAAAACTCTATCCACGTCGAAGACTAGCAATTCCAACCTTCAGAAACATCTTCAGAAACAGCATTCATCTACTAAGCTAATTGAAAAACACCCTGGTGATGCTGCTGTTGGCGTTAGCTCCACTGACGCTGAAGGACGGTCGACTCCAGCTAAACAACGAAAGCTCGACAATTTCACAAAGCCTGTTTCACAGTCCATCACCCAGACACAACTAAACAGATTGTATGTATGTATGTATGACTTAAGTTAGTAAACCACTTTATCCACTGTTATTAATTTCATCCGTTGTTTTATTTCTCATCCTCAGACTGGAGGAAATATATATATTTTTTAACATTAACTGTTTGTTAGGCAGATTTTTTTTAATTATTGATTTTGTTTCTATTTGGTGGAGTCAAGTTTTTGAGCTTTTTTGAGTCAAGTCACTGTGTTAATGCTGAAAAATCGACGGAATCAGTTTTGTATTATTATTGATTCTTACATTTGCTAAATGGTGTCAGGTGCAGTTTAATGCTAGCACTGCTTTAAGTTTGTTTTATACTTGTCTGAATGGCTAAAATAAATATATCAATCAAATGTTTCAACATACTGTATATTGTGTTGTGTTGATCCACTGCTTCATTGTAATACTATTGGGTACAATCAAGTTTTTTTTAAATCAAGCAATGTGCCACATCAACTCCAAAATAATGTGTGTGCATTTGTACAAGGTGGGGAACAATAGAAAAGTATCAAAATAGAAGGATAAAATAAATGAGAGGAAAAGAGACATTATCATGTTTGATTTATTATTACACTGCTCTACTGCAGTTGTACATGTATATCACTAGATGGCGCACTGCACTTGTAGTAGGATGGAAAAAAGTTACTTTCTCTAGTAACTAGTTACTTTGAAAGTAATGAGTAACCAAAGTAACTAAGTTACTGTTGGAAGGAGTAACTAGTAACTGTAACTAAGTTACTAATTTAAAGTAACTTGCCCAACACTGGTCGGTAGCACCTGAACTTTATTCCACCAAGGCCTGCAATGAGTTTGCCAAATTCTTCACAGACAAAATCCAGAATATCAGACAAGCAGTTGGTTCATTAGCAGCAGGTTCAGGAGATATACTGTGTCCACTGCAAACCAATTTAAGCACCATGACACAGTTTAATCGCATTAACTGCAAAGATCTGGGCGACATCTTGTGTCAGCTGAACTTCTCCTCTTGCTGCTTGGACATCCTGCCCACAGGTTTCTTCAAAAAGGTCTCAAAGACTCTGGAACCAGATCTGTTACAGATTGTGAACTTGTCTTTAATTTCTGGTGTCTTTCCAGAACTTCTAAAAACAGCTGTAATCAAACCTCTGCTAAAAAAGGGACAGTCTAGACAAGACACAAATGAGCAACTACAGGCCGATATCAAATCTTCCTTTTCTAAGTAAGATAATTGAAAAAGCTGTTTTTCATCAACTAAATGACTTTTTAACACAAAACAACTGCTACGATGTCTTCCAGTCAGGTTTTAGACAGCACCACAGCACTGAAATGCTCTGACCAAAGTCATTAATGACATATGTTTGAATATAGATGATGGAAAAATGTCAGTCTTAGTGTTACTGGACCTCAGTGCTGCATTTGATACAGTCGACCACAATATATTACTTAAACAACTGGAGAACTGGGTGGGCCTCTCTGACACTGCACCACACTGGTTTAAATCTTATTTAGAGAATAGAAAGTACCTTGTGTTAATAGGTAACTTTACATCTGAGCAGACAAGAATTACATGTGGAGTTCCCCAAGGTTCCATCCTGGGGCCTCTTCTGTTTAACATCTACATGCTCCCACTGGCACAGGTTATTAATAAAAACAAAATTAGTTACCATAGCTACGCAGATGACACACAGATATATATTACAATGTCACCAGGAGACCAAGGCCCTGTACAGGCTCTTGGTAAATGCTTTGAGGAGATTAATGACTGGATGTGTCTGAACTTTCTTCAGTTAAACAAAAACAAAACTGAGGTGATGGTTTTTGGAGCCAAAGAGAAACGATTAAAGGTCACCACAGAACTTCAGTCTATACACCTAAAAACCACCAACCAGGCCAGAAATCTGGTGTACTGATGGACTCAGACCTTACCTTTGATAAACACATTAAGGGAATTACAAAATCAGCCTACTATCAGCTTAAGAATATATCAAGGGTAAAAGATGTGATGTCTCAGCAGGACCTGGAAAAACTAGTCCAGCTTCCATCTTTAGTCGGTTTGATTATTGTAACAGTGTTTTTACAGGTTCTACCTAAAACATCAGTCAGACACATGCAGCTGATCCAGAACTCTGCTGCTCGAGTCCTCACTAAGACCAAGAAAGTGGACCACATCAGTCCAGCTCTGAGGTCTTTACACTGGCTGCCGGTCCGTCAGATATTAGATTTTAAAGTTCTGCTGCTGGTCTAGAAAGCTCTGAATGGTTTAGGACCAAAATACATCAGAGACCTCTTGACCCAGTATGAAACTACCAGAACCCTCAAGTCATCTGGTTCCAGTTTCTTATCAGTTCCAGAGTCAGAACCAGACATGGAGAAGCTGCATTCAGCTTCTATGCTCCACATGTCTGGAACAAACTCCCAGAAAGCCTCAGATCAGCTGAAACACTCAGTTTATTTAAATCCAGGTTAAAGACTCACCTGTTCTCTGCTGCATTTCACTAGTTTTTATTTAGAAGTCAAAATCTGCATCTTGTTCTTTTAAGCTGGAATATTGTCTTTAACTTTATTTCTACATTTTATCTATTTTATTTTAGCATATTCCTTCTGCTTTTATTTCATTAATTGCATTTCTTTTAATCTTTATTTATTTTATTTTATTTTATTTTTTTAATGCACTTGTCTGAACCCTGCTGTAATGTTTTATGTAAAGCACTTTCAATTGTCTTGTACATGAAATGTGCTATACAAATAAATCTGCCTTTTGCCTTTTTTTTTTTAAAATACCATTTTAGGATTTAGTAACTAAGACATGATTAATAATCATTCACACTCTGCTCTTTTTTAATTTATCTCAGATGAAAAAGATGTTTGGCAGGATATAAGATTGTAGGATGTAGATGGCTAGTATTTGTAGGGTAATAACTCCTGACCCAGGAAACCACAGCATCTGAACGTCTTGCACATACACACTGATTGTCCTCTTGTTGGTGTTTTTAAGGCTGTGTTCACTGACCTGGAGATCCTCGCTGCTCTGTTCGCCAGCGCCATCCATGATGTGGATCACCCAGGAGTCTCCAACCAGTTTCTCATCAACACCAGTGAGTTCCACACGGATGATGTGAATGTCCCTGTGTACATGCTTCACCTTCGGGCGGTTTACAGTGCTGCGTTTAAACTTGGTCCCCTCAGACTCAGAGCTGGCCTTGATGTACAACGACTTGTCAGTGCTGGAGAATCACCACCTGGCCGTCGGCTTCAAGCTCCTGCAGGAAGACAAGTGCGACATTTTTCAGAATGTGAGCAAAAAGCAGAGGCAGTCGCTCCGGAAAATGGTAATCGACATGGTAAGAGGAGGTGGCTTCAAAGGCTGCATGCAGCTCAGTCCCAGCCATGTGAATCTAAACAGCCAAATCTGACTGAACCTGTGACTATTGCAGGTGCTGGCCACGGACATGTCTAAACACATGAACCTGTTAGCAGACCTAAAAACCATGGTGGAAACAAAGAAAGTCACCAGCCTGGGTGTCCTGCTCCTGGACAACTATTCAGATCGGATACAGGTGAGAAATGTTCTCAAACAAAGAACAGAGTTTGTCGAAGAAGCAAAGAGTGAAGTGAGCATGACATTTTCCCGCTGCAGGTTCTCCAGAACATGGTCCACTGTGCAGACCTGAGCAATCCCACCAAACCTCTTGAGCTGTACCGTAAGTGGACAGATCGCATCATGGTGGAGTTTTTCACTCAGGGGGACAGAGAGAGAGAGAAAGGCATGGAAATCAGTCCAATGTGTGACAAACAGAACGCCTCCATAGAGAAGAACCAGGTACTGAATTCTCCACGTCTACTGTTACCCTCTACTGCAGGCATTATGATGCCAGTCAAGAACGTGTTTGGAGTCTTGTCTTAGAATAGACTAAAGAAAAATGATGGAAAAAAATAAAAAAAAACAAAGTTTCTTTTGGGGGTTTGTTCCCTGTAGCAACATTATATCATAAGTAATAAGTAAAAAAGAGATTTTATAAAAAGAGATTAACATTTATTTCAGAAACATGTCAAAAATTCAACAAGTTACCTTACAAATGATTTTAAATGTAAGAAAATTATTAAAAGAAGTCTTTTTTATGTCTGAGTGTTGTCTGGAGACAACATCTGACCATTAAAATAAACGTTTAGAAGACTCTAAGCATAATTTTTCTAACTTTCTACAAACTACGTATAAAAGCAAAGATCCCAAACATTTACTAAAACTTTTTTTAACACTGAATAAACCTAAACACAGAATAGCATAATTTCCTGCAGCATGTTGGTTCCTTAATGGTTCAATGTTGCCTGAAGGCAACAACTTGCAATTTTCCATCAGAACAACAGTTGCATTTTAACAAGTTTTCATTATTTAATTAGCAAATAACGTCCATTAATATATAAAAAAGAAAGGGTTACTCTTCTTTTAGTGTGAATATATATTTTTCCAGACTAAAAAAGCCAGAAATTATGTTTTTAGATCACTTTTCTTCTCAGCCAAAAAATCAAAAGGTCAGCCAAAAAGAGTTTCAGTATGGCTTCTTGAGTCATGTGACAAATTTAAGCATAGCTATTGGTTCCCTGTGCTTTTACCTCCTTTTTTCAAGTGTTGCATTATGTAAAAAAACGGGCCAAAAGCTTTGTTTCCTTCTTCCTTGAGGTGGGTTTCATCGACTACATCGTTCATCCTCTGTGGGAGACGTGGGCTGACCTGGTGCACCCTGATGCTCAAGAGATCTTGGACACGCTGGAGGACAACAGAGAGTGGTACCAGAGCATGATCCCCCACAGCCCCTCACCGAACCCAGGCCAAGAGGAGGAGGAGGCCCCGCTGGGGGAGGCTTCTGCTCCTGGCAGCAGCTCCACTTCGGCTGATAAGTTCCAGTTTGTGCTGACGTTGGAAGAAGAAGGTGAATCTGATACGGAGAGCTCGTCTGAGGAACAGAAGGGTTACAGCAGTGGTGGGGGGCATAAGCTGCGCAGAACTGAATACAGCAGTGGGTTTGATTCATCATCCACGACAACCCGTCGGCTTAACAAGATCCTCACCAGTGAATCAGGCAGGACGTTTTCTTTAGACTCTGAAAAGGACATGGCAGAAGACAGAGAAATGGACCAGGAGGGCATGTCTGAGGTACCACGCTTCAGGCTGGGCACATAGCACCAGTCTAGCTGTACCTGGTTGGCCTTTCGTTGTCTGGTTTTCATTCATTTCGGTGCCTCATCCTCTGGTGCTGTCCTCCCACTCCAAGCAGACTCTGGTTTTCTCTGGACGAGGCGAGAGCAAGACTTGGACTGGGGTGTATGGGAATGCTGGTGAAGGCGGGGGTCTGCAGGTTTACGTAGTAGTCACTAGAGAAAGACAAACAGACCGAGTCACTGTTCCACCAAGGACACAAGAAGTTTCCCACCAGTCGGCTTCTGATCTTCATCTTTAGTTGGAAGAAGTAGAAATGTTTCTCTCCAGCAAACAGCCTACGGTCTACTACAGCTGAAGTCACTGTCTTCCTCTTTTTAAATGAGGGTAAAAGTCTTTTTTAGACATCCTGCCATGAATACAAGCACAAAGCTGCTGTGGCTGCCTTCTTTCGTTTTCTTTAATATTTACTTTTATTTAGATCCTTACAGGTTAGCAGTAAAGCAGGAGCTTTGTGGGATTTTATGCAGAAAACTTGTAGCATTTATTTTGAGTGACTCTGACACTATTATTGTAAACACACACGTCCTGCTGATGCGTCCTGATGAGCTCATTGAAATGCCTGCAACAGTCAGGGTTTGGTCAGAGGAAGACTATGATTGTGATGAAGGAGCTGGCACTACATATTATTTTGATGTTTTCAGTTGATTTACATGCGTTGTTTTATTTTTTATCATCCTGATCTATGATGTTGTCAACAACAAAACTGAATCAGTCAGTCTAACAGCAGCACCCATGCAGAGCAGAGCATGTAGCGCCTCCTGGTGTCCACAAACGGAGCTGCAGTCCTGCTCCTGAAGCGAGAGCTGCCAGCTTCAGCTCACATGGAAACTACTCTCATGATCTGATGCTACGGCTGCAAGATTTCACTTCTGTGTTAGTTTTGTTGCTCTTTTCAACTTTTTTTTTTTTTTTTTTTTGAAGACACATTTAGCATTCTTTAATTTGGCTCCCATTTTATCAGATTGCCTTTAAGTTAAGCACTTTTCATTGCATTCAGGGGCTTGAGCCAAAATATGAGCAGCTTTGACCACTGCGGACATCATTCACATACCAAATGACACAGCACAGTAACACACACTTAGCCGATAAGGCTGGTGTGGTAGAAACATTAGGGGTTGCAATTGAATAAATAACTAAATAAAGCTTTTTAGCAGCACTAACTGTAAAACACAGGAAGTTACTAGTTGCCTGTGCCAGAATTTTTCTGTTTTTCCTCTCACTGATCAATGTTTCGCTCTTCGCAGGGAAATAGTCGATGACAAAACAAGTGCCAAGCAAGCATGACAGTACTGTAATTTCCATTTTGCCACTGGCTACTTTCCATCAGCATCTGATGAAACTGGTTGATCGTAGCATCCTGTGAGCCAATCTGACCTCAGTGTAACTCTTCTTTAAATAGAAACTGAAACTGATGTCTTAAAACAATAGTTTTCTCTCTGTGAGTTATGACTGGGCTAACGTTTTATTTAAGTATAAAACAGAAAAAGAATTAACAAGCAAAGCACTTTGACAGGTACTTTTACGGTTCCTTCCTCCTCTGCAGCTGAAGATGTAAACCATGGCCACGTTGTAGATGAATGGTTCTGGTGGTGGTTGAACTGGATTGCATGGGCGGACCACCACAGCTGGTAAAGCGTGGTTGGTGGAGGGACTGATGTTTCTTTTATTTTCTTGTTCTTTTTATAATTGAAAGGGTGTTGAAATGCACAACACTGACTTTAAACAAGATGAAGATTTTAATGGGTTACTGCAAACGTAGCCTGTGGAAATGCTTGTTTTTATTTTAGTATCATAAACATTGTATTTTATGTGTGAATGAGCTGAAGGATTTTTTTTTTTTTTTTTGCCTTATTTTTGCACTTTGGATGTTCATGTTTTTGTTCTGGTAAAAGATGTGTACGACCTGAAATCCTCGCTGTCACTGCGAACTGCACCAATCCTACCAATACTCAAAGGTGCCTTCAACACAAAGGACTATTTAACAACACTTTAACCAGCCCAGCAGATGGACATTAAAGACAAAGTCTGTCTCCTTGTCACTTCACAGTGCTTCATGCAGAATTTATTTATTTATTGTTTCTGTGCTAGCTGCCGGAATGAGGAGGTGAGTCTGCAAACAGATTAATTCCTGTCATCTTCTGCTTCTACTGGATCCATCTTGAAGGATCCCACTGCAGATGTGAGAAATATAAACACGAGCCTCCACAGTCATCCCAGACCAGCGTTTCTGCTCTGATTGATTTTATGCAGCTTTGACAATCCAAAGTGTGGGTGTGTTAACCCTCTTTCCAACTACCAACTTGTATGCCTTGCAAATAAAAAAGAAACTCTTCACTCTCTGATGCCACCTTCTCTGATTTTATAGGAAATCATATCAATAAAACATAACTAGAAAAGAATGCTGAGAAACTAAATCATTCCAACTAAATCCATCAAACCTGGATTCATAGTGAATTTTTATTTAGGGCCAATCACTAGACACCACTAACGTCCATCAGGACCATTGTTAACTTTGGTTAAAAACCAGAAGGGATTCTTGAGTGTCTGAAAATAACTTTGAGCCCCTTCCAATGACATTTATAAACAAAACTCTTTGCAGACTTTAAAGAATATCAAACAAGACATTAAATTAGAAAATGAGATATTTAGACTGGATAATAATATTAAAAAAAAACAAAAAAACAAAAAACAAATGCATGTGTGAAGACCAATGATCAAACTTCTCCAAGCTTCTGTTTGCAGAGAGGAACCAGACAGGACTGCCCGCTTTCGCCATCACTCTTAGCTCCTGTCATAAGACAAAATAAATAAATTAAAGGTATCCATGCCAAAAATATAGAAGATAAGACTTTATTCTTTCAGAACTCACCTACATCTCTCCCCCACACAATCATACTACATTCTCATCAGTACTGGGTCAGACAATAGATCCATTAGCAACATGCCGTTTTGAAAACTACTTTGTGTGTTTAAAAATGTATTCTTTACGAATTGTTTCTGAACTGTCAGTGCTGCTTTAGTCCATACTGGATGGAGCTTTGACCGGGCATCCCACCCCCGGAGTGGCCTTCGAAACGTGAATCACACGTGATGTCTTTACGTTCGTTGCTGAATGCTCCGATTAAAATCAGTAGGACAGTAAGCACTTGTGTCACCTGTTTTTTTGGGGTTTTTTTTGTTTTGGTTTTTTTGTTTTTTTTCCCCAGTTTTTCAATTTTAACGGCCGTTCACATTTCCAATTTCCAATTAAATGCGACTTGTGTATGATCTCCTGTATGAACCTGGTGTGTAGAAGAAACGACAGTGAGCGTGTGACGTCTTCATGTTTGGGGAAGTAAACATGGACAGTAACAGCGGAGCGTATGTTGCAATTTTAAAGTTATTATCCAACCGTCACCAGCACATTTTCGCTGGCATCGTTTTAAGGAAGAGATTATGAAAGAGGAGAGCCAGATTTGTGGCCATGGCATTTTGTGGAGCAGTGGCAGCAACATCTGTACAGAGAAACGTGGGTACGGAGTCGCAGGCAGGAGTGGTGGAGAGTGGTGTGAGGCCTTTACAGATAAGAGTTTATTAACAATGTCGTGTATGACGTGTAGGTCAGATTAATGCGACCTGGCCGTTCAGACTGAGGTCGCATGGCTAAAGATCAGATACGTATCGGATGTAGGACCACATAACTGGCCTGAGTCGCATTTGAAAAAATCGGGTCTGTGTCGTTCACACTGTTATGAAAAGATCAGATACAGGTCGCATAGAGGTAAAAAATCGGATTTGGGTCACTTCAGCCCCAACTGTGTGAACAAGTTTCACACAGTTGGTTCACAAAGTGTGAACCTAGCCTTACTCTGTACTCTGCATTTTTATTTATGTTCCAGTTAAAATAAATAGTTTAACATATTGTCAAGTGTTTATAATTTCCTCTACTCCATACCTACCTACATGTAGCCTAAAGTAAAATACTGAAATGTTTTTATTTGTTTCAGTTTTGAGTTTGTTATTTTAAAATACATGAAGGTACATAAAGGTTTTGGAAATAGTACCGGCAAGACACACAGGAGGTGACATCGCTCCTTCTATGGAACCTGCATGATGAGGTGAAAACCGCTGTCCTCCTCCAGCCAAGCGACAGGTGACGTTCCTACATGTGAAATGTTGCGCTTGTTCATGTAGACGTGCACATGGGGGCTTGCAACACGACACAAGAAAATAGAAAAATGTTCCATTTTTGTTGCTGTTGCATGGCACTACAGCCAACCACCAAGGGTTTCATTGACTGACCAATGACTGCAGGCTAGACAGCGCAGTCTGCAAACACTTCCAATATGGAGGATCAGATCATTCCAGCTGTGTCTGACTTTCCCAGACTTTACTATACTTCACACAAAGATTGTAGAGATGTAAATAAAAAGGCAGCTGCGTGGCGCCAGGGTGAATTTGTCCGAACGTAGTTCCTGGATTTATCTGGATCAGCCTTGAGGTCCGCCATCACATGATGATGTTCACCATGATGTTTCCTTCTTTGTTAAATAGGATGAACCCAGGGTTGTCTTTCTCTTTTGTACAACCGATCAACAGTCAAAAGAATTTCTGTCAATTCGAGCACAATCTTCTCACTCTTCATCCTCCATCGCTCGCCGTGCCATGAAAATGTCAAAATTCCCTCCAATATCATAACCAATCATATTTCTTGGAGTGCGATCCTGCCGCCGTCATTGCTGTTTGTCACGCCCAGCGTGTTCAGTTTCACTTGTGTGGCAATGAGTTGTCTCCTGTGTGTCAAGCCCATTAGCCAGCCTAGATCTGTTTGCTAATGCTGCTGTTAAACATGACACCAGTCAGCTTCGGTATGCTGAAAATCTGCTCACTCATGAACAAGGGTCATCTCATCCAGGATCTCCTCACAGACTAAGTTTGATTTTCTATGCTTGACTGAAACTAGGCAACCATCCAATGACTTTTCTCAGCTAAATGAATATACTCCTCCGAGCTATGTTAACATAACGACCCATGGTGCCGGTCAGGGGGGAGATCTCACAATGATTTATCACTAGAAATGGAAAGTCTTGCCAGTATCTGTGCCTGCTGTAAGTTCATTTGAATGTACTGTATCAAAAGTACCTGGACCCACCTACCATCATTACTACAGTTTACTGCCCAGTTTACAGTCTAAGCCACATGCTGCTTTTCCTCCCTGCTCACCCATCTATCCACCCTCTCACTAAATATAATATGGCTTGGGGACTTCGATCTACACATGAATAGTACTAACCTCCCTCTCACCAGAGACTTTTCATCTTTCTTGGAAAGTTTTGATTTCAGTCAATACATAGACTTTCCCACACACACAAACCCTTGACTTAATCTGTTGCTCTGCTCCTTATGTAACCGATCATTTCCTCATTTAATGTTACGCCCTGTCTCTCTGCAATCAAGTCACCACGTCTCATCTCATACCGGGCTATAAAGGACATTGTGTAGAGATGCTCTCCACTTCAGTATTGAAAATCTTTTGTTCCCAGATTATCTTTCCAACCCAGATGATCTCGTAGCTCATTACAATAATAGTTTAAACAGCATTCCCAATCCCTTGGCCCAGTGAAAGCACAGGCTGTTTCCTTCTCTTCATCTGCACCCTGGTATACCCCCTGAACTTTGGACAATGAAAGCAAAAGGTCGTCAACTTGAGCGGCTCCATAAAACAGCTGGTCTCACTAATCATAAGGAAATGTACAGAACCCATATGTTACAATACTAGGACTCACTTGCTCAAATCAAATCAAACTACTTGCCATGATCTATGTTTTTGGTTTTTGACAGTCTTGTCATGTTTAGTTCTATTTTGCTTTCTGCTTCCTGTCATTAGTGCACCTGATTGGATTTGGCTAACTCACTTCACCTGTTTCCATTTAGTTCTCCTGTGTGTGTATATACCCCTTGGTTTCATTTATTCCCTGCCTGTCCATTCTAGTGTTCATGCCAAGTTTAATCTTGTTGTCTTCATGCCTCGTTTCCTAGTATCTTTTGTAGTTTTTTTGTTCTTTGTTTAGTATTAATGTCAACTTCAGTCCATGTCCTGTAGTTTAGTTTTGTTTATTAAAATCATATTCTTCATTCATCTGACTCCTGCTTTGTAAAAGCCTACATTTGGGTCCACACCCACCTTCAATGCCACGCAACTCTCACAGAATGGACTGGCCATCCACGGACCCAGTAGGCTATGCCTTCATCACCTCTGCAGAACTTGTGAGCTGGCTAAGGAGGTCTGACACAGAGATTGACCATTTAGGGGGTCCAGACTGGTGGTTCTGGACACCTCCTGGGAGCCCAATGTTTTATGGGTCTGCATGGATGGCTGCGGTAGCCAGAAGGAGACAAGGCTCTAACACACCCTCCCTCACACAGTCACCTCCAGTTACAGGCCCATGTCTCCAGTATCACCACCAGTTCCACGACCCATGTCTCCAGGGTCACCTCCAGCTCTTCCAGTCCATCAGCCTCCCAGGCCGGCATCCAAGTCCCAGCCTTGGTCCACGCCACCGGCATCCCAAACCACATCTGGAAGTTCCTGTCTCTGAGGGGATTCCTGATTGGGATGTTTCTCCGCCTCCTGAAGTTTATGTCTCAGAGGAGGTCACCCTCCAGAGATCCATCTCCTATCGTCATGGGGAGGGTTGCCACAATTAAAATGATGGTTCTACCCAAAGTCAACTACCTGTTTTCAATGATACCCATTAAACTGCCTCCATAAAATTATAAATGACCTCCTCATCGTAGCTGACCCCAGTTTAATCTCCATTCTCATCTTTCTTAATCTGAGTGCAGCCTTTGACACAATCTTTCCTCCCATTCTCCTTAGTCTTCCATCAGTATTGCCCACCCTCCCCTTAACTGGTTTCACTCTTATCTCTCAGGCAGCACTCAGTTCATGCAGGTAAAATCATTCAGATCTGACCCCTCCCCAGTTACTACTGGTTCTCAAACATTTTTTTTTACCTGGTTAAATAAAGGTTAAATAAAAAAAAAAAAAAAAAAAAAAACTACAGGTGTGCCCCAGGGCTCTGTCCTGGGCCCCCTTCTCTTCATCACATACCTCCCCTTTGCCATATATTCTGCAAATTAATTTTTACTGCTTTGCAGATGACACCCAGCCCTACCTCTCTTGCAAACCCAACTCCCCACTCCCACCCTCCTCCTTCACCTCCTATTTATCTAAAATAAAAACTTGGTTCACCTCAAGCTCCCTAAAAATAAACAGTGATGAAACAGAAATCTTTCTAATTGGAAAAAATCTATGTTATCCAAAGTTAACAGTTTCTCTGTGACCATTGCTGGCTCCACAGTCTCCCCTTCCCCTCAAGTTCAGAGTCTGGGTGTCATCCTCGACAGTACATTGTCATTTCAGTCTCTCTCATATTACCTGGTCTGCATATTTCCATTTAGGAAACATCAATCAACTCCGCCCCACCCTCACCCCCCCATCCTTGTTCACAGTCTTGTTTTCTCCTTTATTGATTACTGCAACTCTCTCCTATGTGGCCTTCCTCAGAAGTCCCTCCACAAGCTTCAGCTGGTTCAGAACTCAGCTGCTCGTATCATCACTAAAAACCCCTCATATCACCCTATCAGCCCATCCTACAGCAACTCCAATGGCTCCCAGTGCAGTTGCTGTAACACCATGCCCAGGCCTGGTACTCCTGGGCGTGTTGCGGGCCCTCTTTATTTGGAGGTGGGATGGCCGGTGTCTGGTAGGGTCGAAGCTGGCCGGGGTCTTCCTCTGCCGCCCTTGGGGTGGGTCTGGGGTGGTCTTGGTGGTGGGGAGGGCTTGGGTTCGTGTTCCAGATTTGCTGCTGATGGCCCAGGCCTCAGGGCTACCCTAGTCTGCCTCAAACCTCCATACAGGCGTGGTAACATTTACATCACACTCATCTCTGATCACTCCTCATTCCTCATATCATGCCTTGTCTGTCATGGACTGCTTTGATAATGCCAAAATTTTCTCTAATACCATAGCCAATCAGATTTCTTGGAGAAAATCGATCTCAGAGCGCGATGCTGCCGCCGTTACTGCTGTTTGTTGCATCCTGTGCTCACCGGGGTGGGGGGATGAGTTTTACCTGTCGCTGTCGTTGAGTCGCCTCCTGTGTGTCGAGCACATTACTGTAAACCTGTTACTTTTGTCAGTAACTTAAATCTCTAATGTATTACTTTTTATTTCAATATGTACAGTAACTCACAAACGTGAGTACAACCCTCACATTTCTGCAAATATTTAATTATATCTTTTCATGGGACCACACTGCAGTAAAGGCACTCTCACAGACCCGGCAACCCACAGAGACCCAGCAACCCGCAGCGACTTAGCAACCGGCAGCGACTCAGCAACCCAAAACAACTCAGCAACCCACAGCGACTCAGCAACCCGCAGAGACCCAGCAACCTGTAGTGACTCATCAACCCACAGAGACCCAGCAACCTGCAGTGACTCAGCAACCAGCAGCAACCTGCAGTGACTCAGCAACCTGCAGTGACTCATCAACCCGCAGAGACCCAGCAACCAGCAGCAACCCAGCAACCTGCAGTGACTCAGCAACCTGCAGCGACTCAGCAACCCGCAGAGACCCAGCAACCTGCAGTGACTCATCAACCCGCAGAGACCCAACTGTCACGTTTCAGCAGACTGGACCCAGTGAAAGTCAGTAACCCAAGGATTGGTGTAAAGATAGTTTATTTGAACAATGTACTGGACTGGAAGGCGGTGTCAGGATCCTTTCAGGTAGCTCGTCTGTAAACGTAGGAGAGGAGGGGTGAGCAGGCAGAATAATCAGTGACAAAACTCAACTGACTGGGCCACGTACCAGAAGGCATGAAGGAGTCCCACACAGCAGATATTTCTGGATGAGATGACAGGGGCAGCCAGAAGGATTTCCACCGCGACTCTGTTGAGCAGCTGAATTAAAGATGGTTAGAATGGGGCTAGTAGTGGGTTAATATGCTCCAGACTAATCCTTCCGATGGGAGTCCAGAGGGGTCCTTCCAGTAATAAAGGCTAAGTCAGTAATCCAAAATCCTAGTCCTAGAGACAATCCAAAAAGGTCAGAGTTCCAGAATAATCCAAACGACAGAACAGAGTTACCAGACTGGGGCAGGCAGAATCAGAAGATCCGGGTCAGAAACGGGTCGGAGATCAATACAGGCAGGCAGGCAGAAGAACAGGGCTGGAAATGTGCAGGGAATAAACCAAGACGATCTGGCAGAGAGAAGTTGTCACACACAGGTATATAAAGAGCATAGCACAGGTGGAGCGCATCAGCAATCAGAGCAGAGCTGGAGGGAGGATGCCTTCAGGGACGGCTGGGAAATCCTGACCCCAGCCAAACACTGTGACACCCAGCAACCTGCAGTGACTCAGCAACCAGCAGCAACCCAGCAACCTGCAGCGACTCGGCAACCCGCAGAGACCCAGCAACCTGCAGTGACTCATCAACCCGCAGAGACCCAGCAACCTGCAGTGACTCAGCAACCCGCAGCAATCCAGCAACCTGCAGTGACTCAGCAACCTGCAGTGACTCAGCAGCCTGCAGAGACCCAGCAACCCGCAGTGACTCAGCAACCCGCAGCAACCCAGCAACCTGCAGTGACTAAGCAACCCGCAGCGACCCAGCAACCTGCAGTGACTCAGCAACCCGTAGAGACCCAGCAACCTGCAGTGACTCTACAACCCCAGCAATTCAGCAACCTGCAGTGACTCAGCAACCTGCAGAGACCCAGCAGCCTGCAGTGAGTCTGCAACTCACAGCGACTCAGCAAGCCGCAGCGACTAAGCAACCCACAGCGACTCAGCAAACCGCAGAGGCTTAACAACCCACAGCGACTCAGCAACCTGCAGAGCAAATATTTAGTTACAATGCATATATTTCTATATTTCTCTTAAATGGTTCAGTCCACCTGCTCCTGCAGCTGCTCCATCAGCTGCTGAGCAACGCAACAGACAGAAAGCGAAAAATAAAAAAAAAATTTGAGACTGGAGTGAGAACAGAGGGGTTGACAGTACGTCACCCAGTTCTTTCAGAGGCGAGGTGGGTCAGTTAGTTCGTCTGATGGAAAGTTGTGGAACATCAGCTTGTTGTCTCTTCTAAACTTTGTCCATATAAGCTAGCTCACTTTGCTCCCATATTAGCTCATATTTCTGAAGAAAACTCTGGATTTTATTCATTTCACTGTTGTTTTAATCAAATAATCAATGCTGGCAAACAATCAGAAAGCTGCTCTGCTAAAAAAAAAATCACACATGTTCCAAACAGACACGAGAGCAGCTGAAGAAGATGCTGCCAGACCCCCCCTTTCTCCGCCTCACCTGAACTTGCTTGTGACCGTATTACATTCAGTTCATATAATACAATAATCCATGTGAGGTCCTGCTATTTTTTGTTTCTTAGCCTACCGTAGTTATTTTACCTTTTGCATCGGCTTTAATGATGATGATGCTCGCAATACAAAAAATCATAAAAAATGAGCGGCCATTTTGTTTTTGATGGTGTTTTAGCTGAGATTTGATTTGTTTCTTCACAGATTATAAATGCATTTCATTTTCATGGAAGAGGTTATTTTGTATTTAGGTTTTGTATTTGTAAATTGTTTCGTAATTACCATGATATAATTGTTTAAGTATTTAAAAAAGATCGATGGGTTTTTAAATATAAAGCATCCATCTTGCAGCAAATATTTGAATCTAAATTAACTTAATTTTCTTTCCATTTTGTTTAATTTCTTTTATTGCTATATTGGTGGTCAAAATATAATTAAAATAGCTAATTGGATGTATTACACTATCAAAATTTTTGTTTGGGGCGGGGGGAGTCAGTTTCTTTTCATGGGGCCAAAATTCTCTAGCAGCGCTCCTGCTTTCATGCACTGTTACACTATAGTTAGCTGTATTTCTAGTTACTCCATGTACATCTATTATTTCTATTAATCTATTGTAACAGCTGGGTGTTTTTAGCCTGGTTGTGTAAAGATTGTCTCAGGAAGACCCCGAAATTCAGCCCACACACGGTAATGAGTTTGAACAGTTTATTTGGCGCTGGGAGAGTAGAGGCAGGAAGGGAGCAGGTTGACGGCAGGCACAGCAACCAGGTTCAGGAAGTGGGGCTAGAGAGAAAGTGGTGGTCGGTCCAGAAAGAGGTCAATTCCAGGTAGCCAGAGATCAGGTAAGTCTGGCAGGGGATCAGGCAACGGGGAGTCCAGGTGTGGTAGCAAGGTCGGCAACAGAGATCTAGAACAAGACAAGGATTTACTGCAGGATATCTCACAGGGAAGGTAAATGACCATCTGGCAAGGAAGCATGAACGAGAGAGGGTTTACGTAGGGCAGAGCAAAGGTGCAGGTAGTGTGGTAATCAGGGGTGCCACAGGTGGAGCAGATGAGCTTGATGAGGGACTGGAGGCCCAGCAGAGCAGAAAACATGACAGGTTGCTATGTTTGTAGCGTTTCCATCTACAGTGCTGATCGCTAACTTTCTGGTCATCATGTTACCCACTGGTATTCGGTTTTACTTACAGCTTGTGGCTCAGGATCGGAAACGTGGTCCTTGATTGTAGGATCAGACCCTCCTTTCAGGTAAAGCCTAGGCGCAGATCCCTCATTAGTGCAACTCTGTGGCTGGCTCCCAAAAACAAACTCCATCCATTGCTGTCTGACTGTTGTTTCCTTCAGGAAGTAGAACAAATGCAGCTTTCCCTCACAGCCTATGAAGCATTTCTGTGTAACGTGTTGACACTGAAAACATCGCAGTGTATTCCGCCTGACACTGAGCAGTGCAGGTGGGTGCGCCCTGCTTCCTCGTGAATGTGCATCAACTGGAGAAGTAAATAAAAAACAAGCAAGTCTATTCTTTTGCTCACTTTATTCCAAAGCCACAGTGAAAATTAATTCAAATTGTCAGTTTTACCCCATATGGACTAAAAAAAAAAAAAAAAAAAAAAAAAAAACAAAGAACACAAAAACAAAGAACATATTTTGAATGTAATCTAAAAATCTTGCGGTTTTTAGAAAAATAACCTTTGGACTAGTTTTCTGACCATTCAGCACAAGGAATACCCTCTGAAACACTTAAAGGGTATGTTTCAGCACCTTTGGGTAGCTGAGGATTAAGGCATATATAAGCCACATTAGCAAGGTGCAGGCTCTGGGAACATGAGTTTCTTGAAAGACTTCAGTTCTCTCTATCACGATTCTTGCTCTGGCTGGGTCAGATGCTGTAGTCCCTCCGATGATGATCTTCATCACTTCACTGGCAATGTCCCATTCATCCTAAGTAAATCAAATATAAGTAAATAAATGTCAATATTTTAAGTCCATCCATCTTCTATACTTGCTGCATCCCAATACAAACATTTATTCACGCTCATGCCTAAAGGCACTTTAGTATCAAAGTTAACCTTACATGTCTTTTGAGTGTGGGAGGATGCAAGAGCATCGAAGTAGGGAAAAGAATTATATGCAAATGCCACAAGGCTTTAGCCCATGTTTTCAGTCACTCATATACACACACACAGCTGGTATAGTGTACAGGAACATCTGTGCGGAGTACAGACTGGAAGCCCCAAGGTCAAGGTGGGAAACACCTCCGAAGGTGGTAGAGAATAACCGAGCTAAGATCCTGTGGGACTTCCAGATCCAGACCGACAAAATGGTGATGGCAAACCAGCCAGACATTGTGGTGATGGACAAACAGCAGAGGAAAGCTGTTGTGGTTGACATCAGTAAAAAGGAACATGGGAAACTGGAGAAAGACCAAGGCCTGAAAGAAAAACTTAAGAATGTAATAATTCATTCCTGGAGACCCGGGAGTTCAGCCTCATACAGAATTGTATTAGAACAAGAAATAATTTCTGGAACAGGCAGGAACATGGTTCAGGAAAACTGGTAACAGTCCAAGGGCAGGTAGCTCCGGTTATCTGTGTAACCTCAAGAATACCAGGGTATGAGTCCACAATGCAAACGTCCACAAGACATGGTCATGGGCAGGCAAGGTAGATCATAGAGACTACTTGTCAGGGGAGCGATAACCCGTAGACTGTCCACAACGGCGTCCAATATCTAGGAAGCGTAAATCCGAAGTCTGTCAAAGGCAGAGTTAAATATCCAGGCAGGCTATCAGCAGGGAAACAATCCGACGTGGGCAGGGCAAGAGCAAAATCCAGGGAAGTGACGGGGTCAAAAACAGGAGGTCTGCAAATACAAGAAAACTCAAAAACTCAACAAAGTTAGATGACCACCTGGCAGGGAAGCAGAGACTGGAGTGTGTTTAAGTAGGGTGGGGAGCAGGTGTGGAGAATGAGCAATCAGGGCAGGTGGAGCAGATGAGCTAGTTTGCAGCGCTGCAGCAGAGCAGCAAACATGACAGTGAAGGCCTGGAAAGTGAAGGCAACAGTGGTGCCCGTGGTCATTGGCGCACTCAGGGCAGTAACCCCCAAACTGGAAGAGTGGCTGCAGCAGATCCCAGGACAAACCTCAGACATCTTGGTCCAGAAGAGCAGTTCTAGGAACAGCCAAGGTACTGCGCAGAACCCTCAAGCTCCCAGGCCTCTGGTAGAGGACCCGAGCTTGGATGGATGAGAGACCTCCCACGGAGGGCGTGGGGACAATTTTTTTATATATATATAAGTCTGTACCTACCGAGTGCTCTTTGAAGAGAGCTTCCTCCTTTTCTTTGAGGTACGCCACTAAAGAAAGAATAGCAGCCTCCCTCCTCCTCTCCACCGAATCATCCTGTAAAGACAAAAACCAAAACACATCATTTAGACGGACATAGAACTCAGTGAACAAGATTTTACAGACCATCATCTTACAAACACACACACACAAACATTTTATTTATACTCTTGTTACCTAACACATTATTATGAAATATAAATTGTCTTTTTGACCAACATTCAAATAGGTGATATTTGCTATACAGCAATCACATTATCACTTTCTAGAACAATTTAATTCCCTTCTTTAAATTGAACTTTTCATGTTATATTTGCTTTTACCTCTAGTAGCATGTTCCTAATGCGCTGAATTTTCACTTTTGTTGCTCGTCTTCTTGCAGAATCCAGTGACATTATTTTTGGGGAGTACAGGTCCAGTTTTCTCCAAGTTAACAGTGGTTAATAGCAGATGGAAAAAAACGAAAATTCTCACTGTGCAATTCTTATGCTTTTCTCGCCACAAAAACTAAGAACCATTTTAAAAAATACCTGAAACCATTTAAGACTTTGTTCCAGTTTAGTCATTTTTACCAAAGTATAATGTAATCCACATAAAAATACAGAGACTACAGAGATATTTTTATGAATAAATGTAGTAATTTCACAAAGAAGTCGCAGTACATGCAAGCAATTTGAAGCGCTCAATTACAACAGAGATTACAGATGACTTTTTTTGCATTTTCATAATAGTTAAACCAGGATGTGAAAATCATTTGTGCCAAAGTATTGGGGAAAGCAATAATGCTAAAAGCCTTTCTTTATTAAACCATAAACATTTTGGGAAATGAAACTGACTGCGTTTTATGAGGTCACAAACATGACATAATATGATGACCATCTACAGTAAATGAATGTAACGCTTCAGTCACCGTTTGCTTTCCTGTAACTGTTTATGTTGCCATGTGTACGTTTATGAGATGAGCTACATCTAACCGACATGCTGCAGGTTTGACAGACAGATTAAATAAAAGAAACATGAAAAAGTAAAAATGCTCATCTAGAGTCTAATTTGAAATAGAAATAGATAAATTATAAAATATATTTAACATACACAAAGTTAAACTGTATTTAAAATTGATTAAATTTTTATGAAAATATTTATAAAATATAAACTGATATGCTGTTTTAATTGAAAAAGCATAATGAATAAATAATGATAATGTACTTGTACTAATTTGCACTAAAACAAGGGAAAAAGGTGTGACTTTTTAGTTATTTCTAGGTTATTACGCTGTTATTTTACTGGTTTGACCCACTGGTAGAAAAAAAGACATTAGATTATAAACAGTATTAAAAATACGATCAAGTAAAATAAATCAATTACTTAAAAGAAACAGTGCAGATTTGGACTTTAAAATAGAAATTTTTCAAAAACAGCTGAGAGCAGGTGAGTCTTTAACCTGAGTGTTTAAAGAAAATAATCAGAACAATTAAATCAAGTGAAATAAAACTATTAAATAACAAGAAGCGCAGACCTCCACCAAGCCATCGTAGAACACGAAGATTTACCACTTATTGTGGGGATTATTTATTAGTTAGAAGCTCTAATGGCGAAATTATTCATAAGCAGAATCCTTTAATAAATTCCTAGATCCAGTGATCTGGATCACCCTCAAACTCTAATCACTTCTTCCTTTATTCTATTTCTGAAATTTTGTGAAAAATTTTATCGGAATTCGTCCATAACTTTTTGAGTTATGTTGCTGATGTGAGAAGTTGAAATATGCCCTCTTACTACAGAGGTTACACGCTCAGTTCTAAGCCCCTGCTGGACCTGACCAGAAGGGACAGAATAAAAGGAGAATATTGAAGAGAAGTAAAAAGGAAAGTAGAAAAAAGGAAGAGGACACAAATATCCAGTAGACAGAAGCAACGAGCTTTAATCCAACCTAACACCAGACAAGCAGCTGCTGCACCTGTACAGAAACACAACAGAGAATTTCCTACAGCTTTTACAGGAAAACTAAGCAGACAATCGTCAAGAGTTCCTAAAATAAACAACCCCCACAGAAAAAAATGTATCAGAACAACAACCAAAAAAAAAACCCAAACAAAAGCATCTTTTAGTGTAAACACTGGACAGCTCAGTGACTGTGTCAGTTTGCAGAGGAGGAACCGTCTTCTTTCAGCCTCTCCACTAGATCCTTTTGTTCACTTTAGTTTATTCATTTGTCTTGTTCTAATAAATCCTTTGTCAACTTTTTTCAACTAATTCAGGCTCTTTGGTAATCTTTATTTTTTGCATCAACAGTATGTCGATTCTCACAAAAGTATTTTACTTAAGTTGTCCATCCTGCCAAATTAAGCAGCTTCATCAACCCCTTAATACATGGATATATTCACAATTATAAAAAAAAAAAAACTAAATAAACAGTTAAAAATGTAAGGGAAAGAATTACAAAAAGAAAAAGACAAATAAAATAAACTAAATACAGAGTAAAGTAATATCAATAAACTAAACAAATAAAAAGTAGATGACATGAAAATAAATATCTAAACATATTAAATAAACAGAAAATAAATTAAATAATATATATATATATATATTATTTTTTTTACAAAGACCAGGAGCAGTTTATTACAAGGGCACATGTGACGGTTTAATGCAATCATGCAATCCTGTTATAGGACATTTATAGTCTTTTACCTGTAATATTAATGTTGTATTATCTCTCAAACATAAAGAACTCATTCTCCTCTTCTTTATGTTATTCTTTTTTCAAGTTATGGAAATATTCTTAAAGACATGCAGTTAAAACCTCTTTATTGCTGTGGTGCCATTTCTGTTTGTTTTGTCTCAAACCTGTCCACAGTTATATCACAAAGATGTGTAGGATCTGAGGCAGTGATCAAATAAGATTAGTTTCGGATTTAAAAAAAAAAGGGATTATTTGTTGTTTCACTGTTTTTTCGCATCCAGAAGACTGAGAAAGGACTAGACGGAGGCGGGACTTAAAGGGTGAGTGGTCGGACCCAAGCTATTCTCTGATTGGTCGACTGTCCTGCCAATCACTCTTATGCTCTGATTCTGCAGGTGCAAAGCTGGTCTCCGAACTAGCCGCTGCTGTGAAGGCGAGGGAAAAACACACATTTCATGGTAAACCATTGCGCATATTCGTCGTCGCGGGGCCGTGTTAATTATCACACTAGCAACAGATAGCATGGCTATTATTTGTCGCTATGTGGTCTTGAATTTAGATAGAAAATGTAGCTGTTAATAAGCAAGAGTAACCTTCATTTGACATAGCTGGGATGTTTAGCTAGCTCCTGCTGTCACATTTAAATACTGGTAACTGTATCTCTATTAGCGTTAAAGGCGGCGTAACCTGCCCGCGTGGATTTTTCAAATGTTATCATTTGATCCATATAGCATTTGTTTAATTATCCTTATTCTAATTTAACTATGTTAGTAATGTGTAATGAAACACGTTGTATAATATATGTATATATGTATATTTAGCTAACTTGGACCATAGTGGCAGTTTTAGGCAGCCACATAATTCATCATCAAGCCTCGTTATGGGTTAGCGGTGTGGTTCAGGCTGTTTAAACTGACAGTATGTGGCGCTCAGAAACAGAAGAAATACGGGTCTGGTATGTTATGAGGCAAATGCTGACCAGCCACATGGGCAGCCTGACGCTCCTCCGAGGCTCCCTGCCTTCCCTGGATGGGGCAGGATAGTGAGTTTAGCCGATGCTTAGCCGGTTAAGCCCCTCTACTTCCGCCCTCTTATCTATTGTGGGGTGATGGTGCGCCATTCTTATCCGGCCAGTATGAAGCGGAAATACTCCAGGTTGGGAATTAGCGGCTGGTTGTAGCGACACTTGCATCAATATTTTCTAGGTAAAATTAAGTCAGTGGGGCTGTGATCTCGTGCAGCAGATTGAAGCTAGTTAACATTGACCTGTATTCTGTCTGCAAACGTTTTGAAATAAAGTCTTTTAGACATAACGACATAATTGTTGCTTAATCTTATTTCCATGGCTCAGTCATATTCAGGTCAGGGATGTTTTACTCAAAAACTACAATCCCAATTCCCAAACAATTGGGACTCTGTAAAATGTTAACAAACACAGAATGTAATGATTTATATGATTTATCTCATGAGGCCCCATTTTTTTATTCCCAGTAGCAGATCAGCAACATGTCAGATGATGAAACGGAGACGTTTCACCATGTGATGAAAATATGAGCTGATAGTGACTCTGATGGAAAAAGTTGGAATAGGAGCAACAAAAGGCTGGAAAAGTACCTGGTACAAACCCGAAACACCTGGAGGAGCATTTGACAACTAATCAGGTTACCTGGCAACAGGTCAGTAACATGACTGGGTATAAAAGGAGCATTTCAGAGAGGCAGAGTCTCTCACATGGAAAGATGGACAGAGCTTCACCAGTCTGAGACAAACTGGATCTAAAACTGGAACAATTTCAGAAAAATGTTCCTCAGACTTTGACGATCCACCATCTACAGTGTAGAATATCATCAGAGAATCAGGAGGAATCTCTGTGTCCATGGGACAAGGCTGGATGCTGGTGATCTGCATTAAAAGCAGACGTGATTCTCTACTGGAAACCACTGCATGGACTCAGGAAGACTTCCAGAAACCACTGTCTGTGAACACAGTTCACCCTGAAACTCACAAATGCAGGTTAAAGCTCCATCATGCAGAGAAGAAGCCAGATGTGAACAGGATCCAGAACAAGCTTCTTCCATCTTCTCTGGACCAAAGCTCATTTAAAATGTTTGAGGCAAAGTGAAAACCTGGATGAAGATGTGAACTAGTTTGTGGAAAGCATGGACGGCGTGTCCTGCAGACTAAAGAGGAGAGGGAGCATCCAGCTTGTTATCAGTGGACAGGTGAAAAGCTGCATCTCTGATGGGATGGGGCTGCATTAGTGCCTATGGCGTGGGCAGCTTCCACATCTGTGAAGCTCCATCAATGCTGAAAAGTACATGGAGGTTTTAGAGCAACATCTGCTCCATCCAGACAACGTCTCTTTCAGAGAAGGCCTTGCAGATTTCAGAAAGACGATGCTGAACCACATCCTGCATCCATCACAGCAGCATGGCTTCACAGGAGAAGAGTCCGGCTGCTGAACTGGCCTGCCTGCAGTCCAGACCTTTCACCAATACACAACATCTGGAGCATCATGGAAGCAGGAATCCAGAAACCAAGGTCCAGGACTGTAGAGCAGCTAGAATCCTGCATCAGACCAGAATGGAACAACATTCCTCTCCTAAAACTCCAGCACCTGG
This sequence comes from Melanotaenia boesemani, assembly GCF_017639745.1. Lineage (NCBI taxonomy): Eukaryota > Metazoa > Chordata > Actinopteri > Atheriniformes > Melanotaeniidae > Melanotaenia > Melanotaenia boesemani. The sequence goes on along the minus strand of NC_055689.1, from coordinate 3,767,417 downwards.
TCTCCTCACTTCCCAGACGTTTCCAGACATGTTAGAAGAAGAGATGCTACACCATGCTGAACACCACCCTGGAACTACTTTTTACACCGTGCTGAACATCACCCTGGAACTACTTTTTACACCGTGCTGAACATCACCCTGGAACTACTTTTTACACCGTGCTGAACATCACTCTGGAACTACTTTTTACACCATGCCGAACATCACCCTGGAACTACTTTTTACACCGTGCTGAACATCACCCTGGAACTACTTTTTACACCATGCTGAACAACAGCCTGGAACTACTTTTTACACCATGCTGAACATCACCCTGGAACTACTTTTTACACCGTGCCGAACATCACCCTGGAACTACTTTTTACACCATGCTGAACATCACCCTGGAACTACTTTTTACACCGTGCTGAACATCACCCTGGAACTACTTTTTACACCGTGCTGAACATCACCCTGGAACTACTTTTTACACCGTGCTGAACATCACCCTGGAACTACTTTTTCCAGACATGTTGCTGCCATCAGATTCACTATCAGCTCATATTTTCCATCACATGGTGAAATGTCTCACTTTCATCATCTGACATGTTGTTTATCTTCTACTGAGAGTAAAATATAAATGATGAGATTCTGGTTTTATTTACATTTTACACAGAGTCTTGGCTCTTTTAGAACTGAGGTTGTGCCTACCTGATACAACACCGCCTTGTTGGGAGAGCTGGGAGGGTTCTATCTTGTCCCTTCACTGTGTGATCTCTATTCATTCACAGATGGCGTCTGCAAATGCCACATATGGACAGAAGGAGTCCTCAGACCAGAACTTTGATTACATGTTTAAAATCCTCATCATCGGCAACAGCAGTGTGGGAAAAACTTCATTCCTCTTCCGCTACGCAGACGATTCATTCACGCCAGCCTTTGTCAGCACGGTGGGCATCGACTTCAAGGTGAAGACCATTTACAGGAATGACAAGAGGATAAAGCTGCAAATATGGGTGAGGACTCACAGGTGTGAGGTTATAGGTACACAGACTGAGCATGGTTAAGGAGGGAAAAGTAGAAATGTGGAAAAAGATCAATGAATCACCACACAGGTTGTTTTCCTGTAGCTGACACTTTGAACTCCTCCAGAATTATAAAACAATAACACATAGCTGAGCATTGTTGCTGACCGTGTCCATTTTTATGCTTTTATACTTTTTAGATGAGGAGTCTATTTTTATAGCAATATATGTATTATATTACATAATCATAATAAATGAGGCATTATTAACACTTTAATACACAGCACAGGAATTTTGGTAAATCTAAGAGACTGACAGCTAGATCTACACACCCTCCTCTTCATCATCTCCATCTGTTCCACTTCCTGTTTACACCAATATCCAACCAGCCAGTCACACGGCAGCATGTAGTCATGTAGACATGATGAAGACGACCTGCTGAAGTTCAAGCTGAGCATCAGAATAAGGAAGAAAGAGGATTTAAGAGACTTTGAACGTGGCATGGTTGTTGGTCTGAGTATTTACTGGGATTTCCACCCACAACCATCTCCAGGGTTTCCAGAGAATGGCTCCACATTAAGATGCTAGGCTCAGAATCTGCTGGAAACATCATGAAAACATGGATCCATCCTGCCTTGGATCAACGCTTCAGGCTGCTGCTGGTGTAATGGTGGGGGGAGATTTTCTTGGCCCACTTTGGTCCCTTAGTACCAACGTGGCCTGGTTTAACCAGCACAGCCTACCTGAGTATTGTTGCTGACCATGTCCATCCCTTTATGACCACAGTGGAGCATCTTCTGATACTACTTCCAGCAGGATAACGCACCATGTCACAAAGCTCAGATCATCTCCACCTGCTTTCTAGAACATGAAGATGAGTTCACTGGACTCCAACGGCCTCCAAAGCCACCAGATCTCAGTCCAGTAGAGCAGCTTTGGGATGTGGTGGAACGGGAGATTCTCATCATGGATGCAGCCGACAAACCTGCAGCAACTGTGTGATGCTGTCATGTTAATATGGAGAAAACCTCTGAGGAAGGTTTCCACCACCTGCTTCATCTATCACACAAGGATTAAAAAGGTCTGACCCGGTACTAGAAGGTGGTCCTGATGGAGAGTTTAGATGGATAAGACTTGTGTTCTATACTACGTGCTGATTTTACTTTATGAAAAGACGTCTTTGTCCATGTGGATCACATCGGTGTATGGTGCGCGGCGTCTGGGAATGACCAGCTGTCATAATCGCTGCATTTGCGGTGTATTACCAAAACCCTAAAAGTGTGCACAGCACCATAAACTCCAACCTGGGACTCGTTGCTTGTTACATGAGACTCCAGAAGAATGCGTAATACTTGTGGGAGTTCAGCTGAAAGTATTCATCAGGCTAATGCACAGCCACAAATGCTTTACAGGTGGTGGATATGCTGGGTCTGTTTTCATTTTAATGTCACATCCGTCCTACTCTGATGGTGCTCTATATATTGTTTTTCTTGTCTTTGTATGTGCAGGACACTGCAGGACAGGAGCGCTACAGGACAATCACCACAGCCTACTACAGGGGAGCCATGGGCTTCATCCTAATGTATGACATTACCAATGAGGAGTCCTTCAACGCAGTGCAAGACTGGTAAGAGACGATCCAGTGTGTCTTTGTGTAGGCGGATGGAAGTTGTTCCCCTTTTTTAAGCCATCTTCCCTGCTGGTTATAAGACCATTTAATGTATCATAAACTTCTGAAATGTAGTGAAAGTGGCAGCTTGATGATCTGAAGCATTTCTATAGAAGGAAGGTTTCCCAGAGAAGAAAAGCTGCACAAGGTTTCTTCACTGTGGTGCAAGGCGTTTCAGATTGGTTGAGTCTTCAGTGTTTTATTTCTGCATGCAACCAAATATTTTTTTTCTTGGTCCAACTAGAAGACTTAACTTGAGTGTCTGTCTGTGTATTCTATGTTCATCCCCCCTTTACCTGAACTGAAAGGCAGAGAAGAGGTGGCTTTTCTGCTCTGATTGGCTTTGATCCGCAGTTTAAGTGTGTTGTGTGTTGGTTTGAAATCACATCCAGCACCACGAAAAAAGACACAGGTGCGTCAGATATTATGTAATGATGAAGATAAATCAGCCTATAGAGAGATGTTTCATCGGATGCTCCGGCTCTTGCTCTGAAGCCGTCGTGACTCTGAGGTAACTCTGCAGGCATCAGTGGGACACGATGATTTCTGCGATGCTGGAAACGTGGATGGAATAGCAGGATTTGTGATCTGTCATCCACACCAGTTTGCACGTTTTTAACAGTGACTGAACAGCATAAAGAAAATCTAGATGAGAGTTGAATTAATTTTGACCTCTGCAGCCCACCGTCTGAGGTCAGGTGTAGATCAGGTCACCTCCAGAAGTTCAGCCGTGGCTCAGAGGCCAGAAACAGTGAAGATGCCTAAAGAATTAAGAAATTCAACACTTTCTAGAAAAAATGAAAAAGCTGCATGTGTTTCTGATGATGCATCACGCTGAGAACATACTGGCTGATAAACCAGGAGGAACATGGCCAGGAAGCCACGGTCAAGCTGGTAGGAGAAAAAGGAGAAAGAAACAGAAAAAGAGCGAAGAGAAGACAAAGGTGACAAAGATACACCAGATAGAAAGAAACAGCATCAGCTGTTCAATCTAAACAGGAAAAGCAGACAACCAGCTGCTACACCTGGAAGGAAACAGAAAACCACCTGTAACATCTGCAAGAAAAACAAAGCTGAAAATCATCAGGAGCACCTAGAAAAAGACAGACAAGCTCACGAATCACAACAACAGAAACATCAGTAACACGAAGAAAAACAAGCATGACTGCAGCAGTTGGAGATTAAACCCACAACACGGCACAGTGACTCAGCAGGTTAGTAAATGTGGGGCCAAAAATAAGGAATAAATACTGATCAGTGATCATACAAATGCAACTGGGTCCCTGCAAAGATCAGAGGTAGACCAGACTCAAGACAGAGGACTCTCTGATCTAACAAAAACGAAGAAGAACAACCACTGGAACAACTGGGAAAAACAAGAGAACAACCAGAGAACACAACACCCAGTATGACAGAGAACAGACATGATGAAGCAATGATGGTGGTCTTAGGACTATTATTAACAGAAAAATCCAGAACTGAAAGACAGACTGGAGACGGCGTGAACATGGACTTTATACCCTTCCTTGCTCCCCGGGCAGCTCACTCTCTGATTGGCTACGTTCTGTTTCACGTCACCATCCACAGAATCACGACTCTGGAGTCCTCACCTTTCCTCACACGTGAAGAGTTTTGGTGGTAAATACTGAACATGTTCAATACTTCCGACTGTCGGCCGTGGCCCGTTTGGGAGCCGATTGTCGGGACGAATTCACTCTAACACACCTCAGACCACAGGATGATGTTATAAGACTCAAGATAATCGGGCGTTTGCCATCCTTGGTCGGGAAGGAGCAAAATCAGGACAAAAACAGCCCCATAATCTTGATGTGTGTACCAGGCCTTAAACTGTGGAAAAGCCAAAGAAGACTGCACTCATCTGAAAACGTGACATCTGCTGTGAGATGAACTTGCTGTTATATGTTGACAGGTCGACCCAGATCAAGACATACTCGTGGGACAATGCTCAGGTCCTTTTGGTGGGGAACAAGTGTGATATGGAGGATGAACGAGTGGTGGCTTCAGAGAGAGGCCGGCAGCTGTCGGAGCAGCTGGGTAAGTACAAAGCAGACATCATGTCTGTCCGGATAAATAACATTTTTACTAAATTAACCACCATTAGGAAATGAGGTTCTGCATTCTACCCATATCCAGATTTACTAGAGAGCAGTGGGCTGTCATGTTGCAGTACCTGGGGACCAGTTGGGAGGGTCAAGGGCCTTCCTCAGGGGCCCACAATGCTTCCCCTCTGTTGACACACTGGGGACTTAATCCTCCAGACCAAAGCCCGCCTCTGCAACTACTAACATGTTGCTTGGAGTTTTATTAAGCTCAGTTGCTCTTCTAAGCAAAAATAAAAGGTTGAATGACATTTACTGGAGGCGAGTGCTCTGTCATCATAAAGGGCTTCATTTCACAGGACTCCACTTGGTTTAAAACCCATCTCAACAGGTCCTGATGAAGAGGATTGAGTCGTCCTCTTCATCGGGTACCGTTGATCCAAGGCAGGACGGATCCATGTTTTCATGATGTTTCCGGCAGATTCTGAGCCTAGCATCTGAATGTGGAGCTGAAATGGAGACTCATCAGACCAGCAACGTTTCTCCATCTTCTATTGTCCAGTGTTGGTGAGTGTGTGTGAGTTGTAGCCTCAGTTTCCTGTTCTTAGCTGGAAGGAGGCACCCGGTGTGTCTTCTGCTGCATCCTGGTCCAGACAACTGCTGCTCTGGATGTTTTCTCTTCTTCAGACCATCTCTGGAAACCCTGGAGATGGTTGTGGGTGGAAATCCCAGTAAACACTCAGACCAACAACCACACCACGTTCAAAGTCTCTGAAATCCTCTTTCTTCCTCATTCTGATTCTCAGCTTGAACTTCAGCAGGTCGTCTTCATCATGTCTACATGACCACATGCTGCCGTGTGATTGGCTTGTTAGATATTAGTGTAAACAGGAAGTGGAACAGGTGGAGCTGATGATGAGGAGTGTGGGTGTTTATTTGTGTTTTTTGGTTTCCAATCATCTGATGTAAAATGAGAAGTTGGCGAGGTGTGAGCTGATGGTAAGCTCAGTCTGTCCTGACATGATGAGCTAAGCGGCTAAGCTTTGGGTTAAAGCGGTAAGTGTAACCTCGGCTTGTGTGTGTTTCCATCACCCCTCTCCGCAGGTTTCGAGTACTTTGAGGCGAGTGCTAAAGACAACATTAATGTGAAGCAAACCTTTGAGCGGCTGGTGGACATCATCTGTGAGAGGATGACAGAGACTCTGGACAACAACGACCCAACCGTTACTGGAGCCAAGCAGGGCCCACAGCTCACCGAGCAGCCCCAGAGATCCCATCAGGACTGTGCTTGCTGAACACGACTGACCACAGTTTCACACTTCTTTTTTTCCTTTCCTTTCCCCTTCACATGAACACCAAGCTTTACTACACACAAACACTGCCGTACATTTTCCACCCCTCTGTCCTCGAGTGGCAGACCTCCCCTAAAGATGGTGGTTTCAGTAACAAACGCAGTGTAAACTGGATTCAACCAGTCTGGGTTAGAGTCGGTCCAGTCTGAGAGCAAATGGTTCCTCATTAATGTGTCTGCACCTGGAAGATGTTTGTTGCTGCGTTAGTTTGTTTACGAGTCGGTCTGGTCTGTCTGAGCGAGCCACTTTTTATACACGGTTAGGATCCAGGTTTGATCTTCAAACAGGGTTGCTTGGAGTTTTCTGGATGTTTTTTTAAAGTCATCGTATAAACATGGAGGCCATGTCAGAGTTTTTAAAAGTTTTATTAAATGTGTGCCAGCTGCATTAGGAGTGACAGGCTCTGGACCACTAGATTGTTAAACTTATTATGAAACGAGTGTTTAGTGGATTATTTCTCTCCATAGAGTCTCCTTACAGCCGGGGGGAACTGGGGATGATGGAACGTCTGTAGCAGGAACAACATCTAAACATGTGCTGGGTCAGTGCAGCAGAGTTGTGTGTACTAGACCTTTATCTACTAGAACTTTAAAAATAAATGATTTTCTCCCATCAGAAGCCTTTAGGTCTGATTGCAGGAGGGATGACAGAGTTTCTGTTTTACGTGGTGGGCCAAGATGGCGCCTTGCAGCGGGCATGAGGGAAACTCCAGTCACGGATCGGGTTGATCAGTGCTGCGTGTCAGATTGGACTACTTCATTGTCCAGTTCGTTGCCAGGAATGGACAGTTGTCTTTGACTCCGGCATAAAGATGCTGTACAAGACGAAAGCGTGGAGCCAGATGAAAAGATCATTAACAATTAATAAAAACAGTGAAGCAACACTGAGTTCAGCAGAGCCGAGAAGCAGAAAAATGATCATAAAATCAGTTTTTATATACAGGTAGATGTAAAGAGTTATAAGTCAGAGGTATTTCTTACTTTATTGATTACCAGTAACAGATTTACTCCTGAGACCCACTAATAATATGAAAGAAGACTTTCAATAAAAAATAATAAAATAAAAATGACATAGAAAGTTCTCAGAGTCGACCCACATGTTCAGCCACGTTGCTCCTTCCACAGAAAACAAGCCAACACCGCCTACGTGGCTGTTACAGCCAGGTAGAGCTAACACACCTGTCTGTGTGATTTAAGGGGAGAAATGATCCACCAAACACTCGTTTTCTTACTTTTTGTGCTAAACTTAGTTTAAATCATTATTTATTAAAGCATACTTTTCACAACAGTGTATAAATGTCTAAAGGTCATTTTTAAATTGCTTATATTTACCATATAACTATGAAATGATGAGAATGACGTAGGATCAGCACCTGTGCTGTAGCAAGAGCTGCATGCTGCTGACGTTTTCAGCCCATTCTGCTTGTACGAGCAGTTGTCTGAATTTAAAACCTCCGTCCCACATTTTCTGGACTTGGATCAAGCAAACCGGGTCGAGGATGCAGGTCAGAGGCCCTTCATGTTGAATTAACTTTCATTGGATGCATACGATGTGCAACATACAGTCAGAAGAAAGGCACATGATGGAGTGTGAGCACAGACTTCCCATCATCTACTTCCTGCTAGTCTTCTCCGTCTTGTAAATGATGCTTCTGTCTTTATTTTTGGTGGAATGTTGATGTTTTTAAGCATGTTAGCTGTCTCTCGCTTCGATGATAAGGTACCTGTCTGCTCCTGTGTTTAGTACCAACCTTCTTTAAGTCATGCAGTCACTGCTGAGGCATGCACAAACATATACTTTAGCTAAATGACTGATTTTATGTTATTTATTCTTATTTTTATTTAACTAATTTTAAGTAGATGCACTGCAGATGTTCAGTGGTCTTCCACCGTCTCGGCTGTTAGACTCTGCAGTGCGTAGGACGTGTCCAGGAGGCGAGCATGTAACTTAAAACGTGGGGAGTTCTTCCCACATTCAGCTGATAAAGTGTGTGAATGTGTAGTTTGTATAAAGAGTCAGTTTCAGGATAAATTTAGTGCTTGTTAGACGTCTTCTATGACTGGGACTGAACCCTTTATTAAAAAGTGGATTTCATGTCAATGGTTCACATTTGACTTGTTTACTGTTTGTTTTTCTTTCTTTTTTTTTTGTTTATTTATTGTGTTTTGCTACTACTGTAAACTTGCTGAAGACAGGAAACAGATGGACCCCCCCCCCCCCAGCCCGGTAGATAGTAGTTGGGTGAATTGTGCTGTAAAACTGTAAAATCAGGTTTATTAAAGTGAGGAATCAATAAACATCTGTAAAAGCAGGTGTTTACCAAAGTCTGTTATTTTATACCAGATGTTGATATCTGACGGGGAGCGGGAGACCCCTGATGTCTGATGTGATGTTTGACCTTTAAAACACCACTAAATCGCCATCACCAGCGTCTCAGGAGCGGTAGCATGTAGCTCTGTGGGATAAACTGTGATGGATATTTAACTCTTTAGCTTATCTACGGAAGTTTTCCAGCATTTCTATCCCGTCCAGGAGGTTTACAATCCAGCCACTAAATGTAGTTTTATTCAGAGACTCTATCTGGTAAATCCACAATGATCCATGATAACATCATTATTTATCACATTTCATCATAAAAACATCACCATCACTACTATGTTGCTAAGAGACCAAAGTTCTGTTAGTAATAAGTTCTGCTTTCTTCTTCTGGTCGGCCTTTACATCATTTTACCTCACAATCTGACAGCTGGTTTATACTGGGATTAAAAGCTGTTACAGACTGGTTTATACTGGGATTAAAAGCTGTTACAGACTGGTTTATACTGGGACTAAAAGCAGCTACAGACTGGTTTATACTGGGATTAAAAGCTGTTACAGACTGGTTTATACTGGGACTAAAAGCTGTTACAGACTGGTTTATACTGGGACTAAAAGCTGTTACAGACTGGTTTATACTGGGACTAAAAGCAGCTACAGACTGGTTTATACTGGGACTAAAAGCAGCTACAGACTGGTTTATACTGGGATTAAAAGCTGTTACACACTGGTTTATACTGGGACTAAAAGCTGTTACAGACTGGTTTATACTGGGATTAAAAGCTGCTACAGACTGGTTTATACTGGGACTAAAAGCTGTTACAGACTGGTTTATACTGGGACTAAAAGCAGCTACAGACTGGTTTATACTGGGATTAAAAGCTGTTACACACTGGTTTATACTGGGATTAAAAGCAGCTACACACTGGTTTATACTGGGACTAAAAGCAGCTACACACTGGTTTATACTGGGATTAAAAGCTGTTACAGACTGGTTTATACTGGGATTAAAAGCTGCTACACACTGGTTTATACTGGGATTAAAAGCTGCTACACACTGGTTTATACTGGGATTAAAAGCTGCTACACACTGGTTTATACTGGGATTAAAAGCTGCTACACACTGGTTTATACTGGGATTAAATACTGCTACACACTGGTTTATACTGGGATTAAAAGCTGCTACAGACTGGTTTATACTGGGATTAAAAGCTGCTACAGACTGGTTTATACTGGGATTAAAAGCTGCTACACACTGGTTTATACTGGGATTAAAAGCTGCTACAGACTGGTTTATACTGGGATTAAATGCTGCTACACACTGGTTTATACTGGGATTAAAAGCTGCTACAGACTGGTTTATACTGGGATTAAAAGCTGCTACAGACTGGTTTATACTGGGATTAAAAGCTGCTACACACTGGTTTATACTGGGATTAAAAGCTGCTACAGACTGGTTTATACTGGGATTAAAAGCTGTTACAGACTGGTTTATACTGGGATTAAAAGCTGCTACACACTGGTTTATACTGGGATTAAAAGCTGCTACAGACTGGTTTATACTGGGATTAAAAGCTGCTACAGACTGGTTTATACTGGGATTAAAAGCTGCTACACACTGGTTTATACTGGGATTAAAAACTTACAGACTGGTTTATACTGGGATTAAAAACTGTTACAGACTGGTTTATACTGGGATTAAAAGCTTCAACAGACTGGTTTATACTGGGATTAAAAGCTGCTACAGACTGGTTTATACTGGGATTAAAAGCTGTTACAGACTGGTTTATACTGGGATTAAAAGCTGCTACACACTGGTTTATACTGGGATTAAAAGCTGCTACAGAGTGGTTTATACTGGGATTAAAAGCTGCTACAGACTGGTTTATACTGGGATTAAAAGCTGCTACACACTGGTTTATACTGGGATTAAAAACTTACAGACTGGTTTATACTGGGATTAAAAACTGTTACAGACTGGTTTATACTGGGATTAAAAGCTGCTACACACTGGTTTATACTGGGATTAAAAGCTACTACAGACTGGTTTATACTGGGATTAAAAGCTGCTACACACTGGTTTATACTGGGATTAAAAACTTACAGACTGGTTTATACTGGGATTAAAAACTGTTACAGACTGGTTTATACTGGGATTAAAAGCTGCTACACACTGGTTTATACTGGGATTAAAAGCTGTTACAGACTGGTTTATACTGGGATTAAAAGCTGCTACAGACTGGTTTATACTGGGATTAAAAGCTGCTATAGACTGGTTTATACTGGGATTAAAAGCTACTACAGACTGGTTTATACTGGGATTAAAAGCTGCTATAGACTGGTTTATACTGGGATTAAAAGCTGCTACAGACTGGTTTATACTGGGATTAAAAGCTGCTATAGACTGGTTTATACTGGGATTAAAAGCTGCTACAGACTGGTTTATACTGGGATTAAAAGCTGCTATAGACTGGTTTATACTGGGATTAAAAGCTGCTACAGACTGGTTTTACATAAAAAAATAAATAAATAAAAACGGCAGAATTAGGAGAAAAGTAGCTTGAAGATGTTTGTTGTTTCAGGGTAATTGTGATTGTGCCCAGTATTATGATATTAAGAACCCTCAGAGTTGTTTGACCATCTATGGTTTGGACCAGCTTCTCTACTCTTATTACAACTATGTGAGCAGATGAGCGTGAAAGCATCAAGTGGTCAAATAACGTCTCCTTAAAACACAACATACGATTAAATAATGTAGTGAATTTAATAAATGTCAGCTTGTTTTTCCACCAAACATGGATACAAGATTTCTCAGTGAATATAAATTCATACATTCAGGGAAGTTTTAGGTGGCTGGAGAACTGAGCAGCAGCCACCGAGATGAAGATGGAAAACAAAGAACACGGAAAACAAGACTTGCACTGAAAAAGGAATAAGACTGTACGTTTCAGTAAATAAAATATATTTCATTACTAAATGCTTGTAAACAAGTAAGGCATTACATTTTTTGCGGATGACAGCACTTAGTGACACCCTGGTGTTGGTTGCACCCTTGTTCAGATTGTCCAGCTGACATGCGCAGAATAAATGCCATCTTTCTTTTTTTCTTTTCACCCACTTCAGATGGCAGTTTGCTACAAAATAAGTTCATCATAGTCTGTTTTCTGCAAATAAATCAAACACTGCCGTCCATATCTGCTTCATTTTCCAATTGGAGTTCAGTTCTGCAGCGCAAAAGACTGCGTCTTCTCTGAAGCATGTGCAATATGCAATAATGTGGGTTAAAATCCCGGAGATAAATATTGGTAAGGCAGGATCTTGTAGAGCCTTTAAAACCAGTCTGAAGAGCACCCTGCCTGGGATTTAGTATGCCTGGACCTGGTTTGGCAGAAGCTGGCATCCGCTGCTCACATGGCTCATTACCTTCTGCTTCAGCTGGGCTACTTGCTCCCGGAGGTTGCTGGCTGTGGATGCCAGCTCCGTATTCTGAGTTTTCAGGGTCTTGACCTTGTCCTCCAGCCGAGAAATCCTCTCCAGTTTTCTCTTGCGGCATTTGGAGGCAGCGATCCTGTTCCGGAGCTTCTTCCTTTCCGCCTTGATGCGCTCTTGGTTGTCCATGTCAATGGGAGACAACGGAGGACTGTCGCCGAAGCTCTGCATGTCCGGGACCGTTTGAGGCTCGTCTTTCACCGCACCGACCGCCTGGAGTCGTGACAGCGCAGCCGCGGCGGCCGCCTGCTGCTGCGCTCCGGTTAGATGAGACGGAGGGGGCGGGAAGGGGATCGTGTCCGTGGCGTAGTTGATGGTGGTGGATCCCAGCGGACTCGCATAGCCGTTTAAAGTCGTGTACACGGGGAGATCTGACGTCTGAAGCCCGGTGGATCCGGGCAGATCCAGTCTGTCCGCGGAGACGCACCCAGCCTCGCTCAGCTGGTTCTGCTTGTGAAGGTCTTCCAACGCCTTGACGAAACCTTCCGCGAATTCCTGCTCGTCGCTGGCTGACTTCGGGTAGAGGAACTGGGAGGTCGGGTTTGTAGTAGTGACCAGCCCGTTGGACTGGATAATCAGACGCTCCAGGTCGGGAGTCGTTAGTTTAAGGAGTCCTAAGTCTGGTGAGTTCAGAAGTCCGTCTGCGTCCCGAAGCGGGTTTGATTTCATTTCGGAGTTCTGGTCCAGGTTCAGACTGATTTCCTTCTTCATCATCGTGCTCTGAGAAATGATGCTGGAGACCCTCTGAGTGTTCACCACGGAGGCCGGATAGAGGCTTGTTTCCATTCTACACCCTCATCTGAGGGAGTGTCGAACCTTACGCGTCCAGTCTCATCCAAAGAGCAGGAAATCAGCTGATGTCGGGTCTGTTGCCTCACCCCCCCTCTAACTTAGACTGTTATTAGTCGCTGTGTCAGTCGACCACTCGAACCTGAGGGTCTGATGAGTCTCGCCTGCGCGCGTACAATGGCACGACTGCTATGCGCAGCGCCAGACCCCGCTCGCTTTCTAGCCCTAAAATTCCATTATGTCACTCCAGAGCTCGGAGATTGGTCCAAAATGACGTTGGTTTCCGGTTTTATTTGAATAAGGGGCCGAGCCGGCCTTGTTGCCATGGAGACCAGAGGTAAACTGCAAACAGTGCAATGCATTGTGGTTTGATGTCATAGCATAAAAAAACACAGGGTCGCCAAAAGAGCTGGGCGGGGAAGGTGTAAGGGGCGAAGGCCGAGGGAAGAAAGAACAAGCTCCAGAAAATGTTCCTTCAGCCCAAGTTAATGTAAGAATAGAATAAAATAGAATACAGATGATAGATGCTTTAAAGTGTGAGATTCAGTAACCAAAAAAGACAGGAAGAATGTGAAAGTGAAAACTGAAATGAAACCATGACAGCAGAACGAGGACAGATCAAAGCTTTAAGTCCATCCATTGCTGCTGAAGCATAAACACTCCTTTTTTGTTTCGTTTTTTTTTTTTTACTGGTTTTAATGGTTTTAGTGGTAGGTTAGTGTCCAAAGCTTCTTCATATGTTCCATAGGTGCACTTATTTAGCAGGTTTAAGACACAAATCGTCTCATTCTCCTCTAGATGGAGCTCCTTCCCTGACGTTTGTAGTGCTGGTGGTTAAAGTATTCTAATTTTCATTCATAAATTTCATCAAATGCTCATCAAAAAGGAAAAATCCCCATGGAATTCCTTTTCTAACTATCATCCAGCAAATCTGAAAACCAACATTTGTTTCTGGTTTTAGAGAAACTTGGTTTCAATCACCTCAAGATATTTTTAGACACCATTACTGAAACGTTCCAGTCTGGTTTTAAATCATATAACAGCACTGAAACAGCTCATAACAGAGTTTTAAAGGCTTTTGTTTTTTACTTCTGACTCAGGCAATTCAACTGTTTTGGTGCCTTTAGACCTGTCGGCAGACTTTGATCCATCGGATCAGAAAAACCTGAACAGTGTTTCGTATGGAAGGACCTGGTTTAAACCACACCTGGCTGAGGTTTTCTGACCAGCTTCTTGTGTTCCTTTGACTTGTGGTGTACTGCAAGGCTCTATTTTAGAGCCTCCGCTTTTCACACTGTACACTGATGGATCTGTTTTAGGAATCATAATATTCCATTGCGTTGTTCTGCAGACGACATTCATGAAAATCAGACTGTAAAATTCCACTGCAAGCATCACCAAACTGTCTAAGAGACCTTGATATTTGGTTGAAGTTCAACTTTCTCCGTTCTAATTAAAGTAAGACAGAAGGGGTTTGGATCCGATCAGTTTAACGGTGGCAGTGACAGCTGCTCTCAGAAATCTAGGTGGGATTATCTTTTATTTAACGCTTTTATCACCTCTCACCTGGGTTCATGTAATGTAAAGTAAGCTGGTTCGGACTGCTCAGGATGACTTTTAACTGGTGTATACACACAAAGTGAGTTGTGGAATAATTTAAAGGAAAGTACGAAGTCCATATTTTCCTATCCATACTGTTCCTTTGTGGAATGAAACAGAGGAAAACATTCCATGATGATCCTATGCCAGTTTGTTTAGTGGGAGGTTTCTCACTCATCCACGACAGGAAAATATTCTTTCTTGTAGGATATTGTACAGTGTGTTTAGAACAAACACAGACAATACCATCTTCACATGGATGACCCAAAGGTAGGGAGACAGGATTCGTACATAGTACTACACCAAGTATTTCTCTCTTTTCTTGCAAAACACCCAACCCAACATTATTGGATCTCATTTAAGACACAGAGGTGAAAGTTGCGGCTTTATTTTATGACGTCTAGATGAGGAGACAGAGCCAAAATAAGGACAGAAGTTTGATAACTTCTATCTCCATATTTGTAGGTGTAACAACAATTATGTTTTGATGCTTTCATGCACAAAGACTTGTCTTTTCTTATCTGTATTTTCTGACTTATTTTAAAAATACCAGTTTGTAACAAAATATAGATTTAAACATACTCACATTTCTGTATATCATATATACATATATGTCTGCTAGAATAGAATAGAATAGAATAGAATAGAATAGAATAGAATAGAATAGTGCAAACATTGTGATGGAAACGGCAGGAGAATATTATTATTATTACACCCATACGTAGTGAAGACATTAGCAGACTGTATCAGCATCAGAGAAGTGAGGGCATCATTGGTTTCCATGGCAACACTGACATAGTGAATGACGCAGGCGGTACAGCGGGAGAAAAGGTGAATGGGTTGAGGAAGAGGAGGGAGGGTCTGTCAGACACTGCAGTGCAGGTTGTGAGGGTGGTCTGTGGAGCTGCAGCTGAAAGTGTGTGATATGGCCCAGAATTATCTTAGCATCACTAGCATGAATGAAAGGATTTATTTAAAGTTTTCACCCAAAAATCTCATAGATTTTTCATAGATGTGTTTTTTTTTTTTTTATGTATTCTTAGTCCCATAGACGTGGTGTCCAAAATGTGTGAGTCATTTCACAGCCCAGGGGTGTGGACCACAAAGTGTACTGAGAAAGAAAAGAAGAGCTGTTCCTGTACGCCTGTTTTACATTAGCTGAAGGATTGTGGTGTAAACTCAGGTAATGGAGCATGTCACCATTTGACAAACTCAGCACACATGTTTGCTAACACCCATATCTTTAAAGTGTTTTATGTAAAATCTGATATTAGCTTGAAAAAGAACATTTAGCAGATTTAGCTTAACTTGAATCAAGATTGTTTTAATCAAAACTAATCTTAATTTAGTCAGATGGGCTCCACAAAATGTACAAAATGTTGAATAAAATAATGTACTTAAGGACACACTGCTGAACTATGTCAGATTTTCTCACTTTAGTAACCCCGAACAACGACGGCTAACCTGGCATCGTCTTCGCCCCGTCTTTTCTGTGAGACCTTCACTAACATCGGCTAATCCAGCATCTTGTCCTCTAGCTTCTTCCCTTTCTCTCTTTTTTTTTCTTTTTCTGTTGATATCCAGTTGCTGGCATGTGGTGAAGAGTGGTTTCTCAACCACAAAATATGAGTAATAATCTCAAACATCTCAGTCACACTGACTGAAAATCACAAAAGCTTTAAGAAGATAAACTGAAACTAGACGATCTGATGTTGATGCTGATGTTTGATTGGATGGAAGCACAATTAGCAGCATTCATTCATTCATTTGTTTGACTGGAAATGTCACATGGATGGAGTTGAAACACACACAGTTAAAAAAATGCAAATGAAAACACAAACTCTCAAAGAGGACAATAATAGTTATACAGAGGAAAGTTTAAGACAGTATAAAAGTACAAATATATAACATTATATGACTCATGAATAAAAACCAAACAAAAAAAAAAAAAGAAAGCAAAACCAGAAAAAACCAAGCGGCTGATGGATGGATGGATGGATGGATGGATGGATGGATGGATGGATGGATGGAAGGATGGATAGATGGATAGATGGATGGATGGATGGATGGATGGATGGATGGATGGATGGATGGATGGATGGATGGATGGATGGATGGAAGGATGGATAGATGGATGGATGGATGGATGGATGGATGGATGGATGGATAGATGGATGGATGGATGGATGGAAGGATGGATGGATGGATGGAAGGATAGATGGATGGATGGATGGATGGTCATTAATTTAAAGATAATGTTATGCCTGTTTTCCAACCAGTGTTTCTAAAAGTATCTCTTCTTTACTTTTCTCATAATAAATAACCCGAGTGGAGTTATTTTCCTAGAATAAAATGCATGTTGTTGTGTCCCCCTGGATGGTCTCTTCCTCCAGGCAGCTGCTGCAGCATCGGTGGAGCAACTTCTTTAAGTAAAACCGAGTCCCTGATGCAAAGCAGCTGAATGAACTATTCAGGTTAATCAATTATTATGGGTTGGGTGAACTTAAAATCATCATGGTATTAAAAATGAAAAGACTGTGTAAAGCATCACCTGTAATTTAAGGAGATATCATCACATCAAGTTTAATTACAACATGCTCAGATTTGCTCTAGAACATAATTATTTGGAGGTAATACGTTTGTATATTTCATTTTAGAAAAGCCAACTAGTTGGTTTTTATAGTGTATAAGTTGGCATAAGGGAGCTGCCCAGTAAAACCAGTGACCAGCAGCTCTGGGTCAGCTGTTTTTTTTTTTTTTTTTTTTTTTGTTTTGTTTTTTTATGTGGTTGATGGGAGCCCTTGCGTATGCCCAGCCAGCAGGTGGCAGTACCGTCCGTCCGCGTCCAGCGTGTCGCTTTACTGTCGGCGGTGAAGCAGAAGAAGGCAGCAGCCAGCGGAGACAGCTGTGGGAGGCTGGTTGGGACATCTGATCTGCTCATAATTCAGTTCCAGTCACAGCAAACAGGGACGATGTCCAGCAGGAGGAGAGTGGTAGTGACAGGTGGGAGGTTTTTAACCGTCAGAAGGCAGGAACATCTCTAAATCTATTTAACTCTTGTTATTAAAAAGCTGTGTCTGCGCTGAAGCTAACAACATCTGATGGATGCTGCAGAGTGACAGTTTTCTCTTCTGGCTTAAATAAGGGAAATCTTGCTTTGTCTCTTCTTTGTGGTGTTTTACTACAGCTGTTAATGTTTAACTACATGTTGCTTGAGGGCTGTCTCTTTCCTCTCAGCCCTGTCACCTATGAACCTGCTGATTTACTGAGTGTCGTTGCTGTTTCTACCTGAACCTTTGCTCTCTGCAGGGTTTGAGCCCTTTGGAGAGCATACGGTGAACTCCAGCTGGGTGGCTGCTCAGGTAAGCAGTTACCAGGTTGACAACATTTTAAACTACAGTCATATAAACAAAAAAGTACATTTAAGGTTTTTGTATCCACAAACGATAAAATAACTCATCTGGTCTTAAAATGTGGTTAATAAAACCTCAGACAAAAACATGTCACAGTTTCATTTAGGGCTGGGTGATATATGGAGCATACTCGATGTAACCCGACACGTTTTACGTAGGAAATATAAAATATCTTTATCACCAACATCGACTATAAACAGCAACGTTTAAGCGTCTATGTGGGATTTTCTTTGTAGCCTCTGTCTGCTAGTCGGAGTGAAGCTCACCACAGTGGGCAGGCCTCCACCTGCTTCTCCTCCACCTGCTTCCCCTCCACCTGCACACCCCTAATATACTGGTAATGGTCGGGGAAACACTAGTTTTTATTAAATGTATGAAAGCAGGTTCCTGGTTCAGAATAAAAACTTAGTTGAAAGAGACAAATCACAATGAAATTAAATTTAGCAGAGCTTACATAAATCCGGCTGGAATTAAGTTTCAGTTAATCATGAATTGAAGATTAAAGTTTCATTGTTTATCTACCATAAATAGCTTTTAATCCCAGTATAAACCAGTCTGTAGAAGCTTTTAATCCCAATATGAACCACTCTGTAGTAGCTTTTAATCCCAGTATAAACCAGTCTGTAGCAGCTTTTAATCCCAGTATAAACCAGTCTGTAGCAGCTTTTAATCCCAGTATAAACCAGTCTGTAGCAGCTTTTAATCCCAGTATAAACCAGTGTGTAGCAGCTTTTAATCCCAGTAAAACCAGTGTGTAGCAGCTTTTAATCCCAGTATAAACCAGTCTGTAGCAGCTTTTAATCCCAGTATAAACCAGTGTGTAGCAGCTTTTAATCCCAGTATAAACCAGTGTGTAGCAGCTTTTAATCCCAGTATAAACCAGTGTGTAGCAGCTTTTAATCCCAGTATAAACCAGTCTATAACAGCTTTTAATCCCATTATAAACCAGTGTGTAGCAGCTTTTAATCCCAGTATAAACCAGTGTGTAGCAGCTTTTAATCCCAGTATAAACCAGTCTATAACAGCTTTTAATCCCATTATAAACCAGTGTGTAGCAGCTTTTAATCCCAGTATAAACCAGTGTGTAGCAGCTTTTAATCCCAGTATAAACCAGTCTGTAGCAGCTTTTAATCCCAGTATAAACCAGTCTGTAGCAGCTTTTAATCCCAGTATAAACCAGTGTGTAGCAGCTTTTAATCCCAGTATAAACCAGTGTGTAGCAGCTTTTAATCCCAGTAAAAACCAGTGTGTAACAGCTTTTAATCCCAGTATAAACCAGTCTGTAACAGCTTTTAATCCCAGTATAAACCAGTGTGTAGCAGCTTTTAATCCCAGTATAAACCAGTGTAGCAGCTTTCAATCCCAGTATAAACCAGTCTGTTGAAGCTTTTAATCCCAGTATAAACCAGTGTGTAGCAGCTTTTTATCCCAGTATAAGCCAGTGTGTAGCAGCTTTTAATCCCAGTATAAACCAGTGTGTAGCAGCTTTTAATCCCAGTATAAACCAGTGTGTAGCAGCTTTTAATCCCAGTATAAACCAGTGTGTAACAGCTTTTAATCCCAGTATAAACCAGTGTGTAGCAGCTTTTAATCCCAGTATAAACCAGTGTGTAGCAGCTTTTAATCCCAGTATAAACCAGTGTGTAGCAGCTTTTAATCCCAGTATAAACCAGTCTGTAACAGCTTTTAATCCCAGTATAAACCAGTGTGTAGCAGCTTTTAATCCCAGTATAAACCAGTCTGTAGTAGCTTTTAATCCCAGTATAAACCAGTCTGTAGCAGCTTTTAATCTCAGTATAAACCAGTGTGTAGCAGCTTTTAATCCCAGTATAAACCAGTCTGTAGCAGCTTTTAATCCCAGTATCAACCAGTGTGTAGCAGCTTTTAATCCAAGTATAAACCAGTCTGTAGTAGCTTTTAATCCCAGTATCAACCAGTGTGTAGCAGCTTTTAATCCCAGTATAAACCAGTCTGTAGCAGCTTTTAATCCCAGTATCAACCAGTGTGTAGCAGCTTTTAATCCAAGTATAAACCAGTCTGTAGTAGCTTTTAATCCCAGTATAAACCAGTGTGTAGCAGCTTTTAATCCCAGTATAAACCAGTCTGTAGCAGCTTTTAATCCCAGTATCAACCAGTGTGTAGCAGCTTTTAATCCCAGTATAAACCAGTCTGTAGTAGCTTTTAATCCCAGTATAAACCAGTCTGTAGCAGCTTTTAATCCCAGTATAAACCAGTGTGTAGCAGCTTTTAATCCCAGTATAAACCAGTGTGTAGCAGCTTTTAATCCCAGTATAAACCAGTGTGTAGCAGCTTTTAATCCCAGTATAAACCAGTCTGTAACAGCTTTTAATCCCAGTATAAACCACTCTGTAGTAGCTTTTAATCCCAGTATAAACCAGTGTGTAGCAGCTTTTAATCCCAGTATAAACCAGTCTGTAACAGCTTTTAATCCCAGTATAAACCAGTGTGTAGCAGCTTTTATTCCCAGTATAAACCAGTCTGTAGTAGCTTTTAATCCCAGTATAAACCAGTCTGTAGTAGCTTTTAATCCCAGTATAAACCAGTCTGTAACAGCTTTTAATCCCAGTATAAACCAGTCTGTAGCAGCTTTTAATGCCTGTATAAACAGTCTGTAGTAGCTTTTAATCCCAGTATAAACCAGTCTGTAACAGCTTTTAACCCCAGTATAAACCAGTGTGTAGCAGCTTTTAATCCCAGTATAAACCAGTCTGTAGCAGCTTTTAATCCCAGTATCAACCAGTGTGTAGCAGCTTTTAATCCAAGTATAAACCAGTCTGTAGTAGCTTTTAATCCCAGTATAAACCAGTGTGTAGCAGCTTTTAATCCCAGTATAAACCAGTCTGTAGCAGCTTTTAATCCCAGTATCAACCAGTGTGTAGCAGCTTTTAATCCCAGTATAAACCAGTCTGTAGTAGCTTTTAATCCCAGTATAAACCAGTCTGTAGCAGCTTTTAATCCCAGTATAAACCAGTGTGTAGCAGCTTTTAATCCCAGTATAAACCAGTGTGTAGCAGCTTTTAATCCCAGTATAAACCAGTGTGTAGCAGCTTTTAATCCCAGTATAAACCAGTCTGTAACAGCTTTTAATCCCAGTATAAACCACTCTGTAGTAGCTTTTAATCCCAGTATAAACCAGTGTGTAGCAGCTTTTAATCCCAGTATAAACCAGTCTGTAACAGCTTTTAATCCCAGTATAAACCAGTGTGTAGCAGCTTTTATTCCCAGTATAAACCAGTCTGTAGTAGCTTTTAATCCCAGTATAAACCAGTCTGTAGTAGCTTTTAATCCCAGTATAAACCAGTCTGTAACAGCTTTTAATCCCAGTATAAACCAGTCTGTAGCAGCTTTTAATGCCTGTATAAACAGTCTGTAGTAGCTTTTAATCCCAGTATAAACCAGTCTGTAACAGCTTTTAACCCCAGTATAAACCAGTGTGTAGCAGCTTTTAATCCCAGTATAAACCAGTGTGTAACAGCTTTTAATCCCAGTATAAACCAGTCTGTAGCAGCTTTTAATCCTAGTATAAACCAGTCTGTAGCAGCTTTTAATCCCAGTATAAACCAGTCTGTAGCAGCTTTTAATCCCAGTATAAACCAGTGTGTAGCAGCTTTTAATCCCAGTATAAACCAGTCTGTAGTAGCTTTTAATCCCAGTATAAACCAGTCTGTAGTAGCTTTTAATCCCAGTATAAACCAGTCTGTAGTAGCTTTTAATCCCAGTATGAACCAGTCTGTAGCAGCTTTTAATCCCAGTATAAACCAGTGTGTAGCAGCTTTTAATCCCAGTATAAACCAGTCTGTAGTAGCTTTTAATCCCAGTATAAACCAGTCTGTAGTAGCTTTTAATCCCAGTATAAACCAGTCTGTAGCAGCTTTTAATCCCAGTATAAACCAGTGTGTAGCAACTTTTAATCCCAGTATAAACCAGTCTGTAGTAGCTTTTAATCCCAGTATAAACCAGTCTGTAGCAGCTTTTAATCCCAGTATAAACCAGTCTGTAGCAGCTTTTAATCCCAGTATAAACCAGTCTGTAGTAGCTTTTAATCCCAGTAAAAACCAGTGTGTAGCAGCTTTTAATCCCAGTATAAACCAGTGTAGCAGCTTTCAATCCCAGTATAAACCAGTCTGTTGAAGCTTTTAATCCCAGTATAAACCAGTCTATAGCAGCTTTTAATCCCAGTATAAACCAGTGTGTAACAGCTTTTAATCCCAGTATAAACCAGTGTGTAGCAGCTTTTAATCCCAGTATAAACCAGTGTGTAGCAGCTTTTAATCCCAGTATAAACCAGTGTGTAGCAGCTTTTAATCCCAGTATAAACCAGTCTGTAACAGCTTTTAATCCCAGTATAAACCAGTGTGTAGCAGCTTTTAATACCAGTATAAACCAGTGTGTAGCAGCTTTTAATCCCAGTATAAACCAGTGTGTAGCAGCTTTTAATCCCAGTATAAACCAGTCTGTAGTAGCTTTTAATCCCAGTATAAACCAGTCTGTAACAGCTTTTAATCCCAATATAAACCACTCTGTAGTAGCTTTTAATCCCAGTATAAACCAGTGTGTAGCAGCTTTTAATCCCAGTATAAACCAGTCTGTAACAGCTTTTAATCCCAATATAAACCACTCTGTAGTAGCTTTTAATCCCAGTAAAAACCAGTGTGTAGCAGCTTTTAATCCCAGTATAAACCAGTCTGTAACAGCTTTTAATCCCAGTATAAACCAGTCTGTAGCAGCTTTTATTCCCAGTATAAACCAGTGTGTAGCAGCTTTTAATCCCAGTATAAACCAGTGTGTAGTAGCTTTTAATCCCAGTATAAACCAGTGTGTAGCAGCTTTTAATCCCAGTATAAACCAGTCTGTAACAGCTTTTAATCCCAGTATAAACCAGTGTGTAGCAGCTTTTAACCCCAGTATAAACCAGTGTGTAGCAGCTTTTAATCCCAGTATAAACCAGTGTGTAGCAGCTTTTAATCCCAGTATAAACCAGTGTGTAGCAGCTTTTAATCCCAGTATAAACCAGTGTGTAGCAGCTTTTAATCCCAGTATAAACCACTCTGTAGTAGCTTTTAATCCCAGTAAAAACCAGTGTGTAGCAGCTTTTAATCCCAGTATAAACCAGTCTGTAGCAGCTTTTAATCTCAGTATAAACCAGTGTGTAGCAGCTTTTAATCCCAGTATAAACCAGTCTGTAGCAGCTTTTAGTCCCAGTATAAACCAGTCTGTAGCAGCTTTTAATCCCAGTATAAACCAGTGTGTAGCAGCTTTTAATCCCAGTATAAACCAGTGTGTAGCAGCTTTTAATCCCAGTATAAACCAGTGTGTAGCAGCTTTTAATCCCAGTATAAACCAGTCCGTAACAGCTTTTAATCCCAGTATAAACCAGTTTGTAGCAGCTTTCAATCCCAGTATAAACCAGTCTGTAGTAGCTTTTAATCCCAGTAAAAACCAGTGTGTAGCAGCTTTTAATCCCAGTATAAACCAGTGTAGCAGCTTTCAATCCCAGTATAAACCAGTCTGTTGAAGCTTTTAATCCCAGTATAAACCAGTGTGTAGCAGCTTTTTATCCCAGTATAAGCCAGTGTGTAGCAGCTTTTAATCCCAGTATAAACCAGTGTGTAGCAGCTTTTAATCCCAGTATAAACCAGTCTGTAGCAGCTTTTAATCCCAGTATAAACCAGTGTGTAACAGCTTTTAATCCCAGTATAAACCAGTGTGTAGCAGCTTTTAATCCCAGTATAAACCAGTGTGTAGCAGCTTTTAATCCCAGTATAAACCAGTGTGTAGCAGCTTTTAATCCCAGTATAAACCAGTCTGTAACAGCTTTTAATCCCAGTATAAACCAGTGTGTAGCAGCTTTTAATCCCAGTATAAACCAGTCTGTAGTAGCTTTTAATCCCAGTATAAACCAGTCTGTAGCAGCTTTTAATCTCAGTATAAACCAGTGTGTAGCAGCTTTTAATCCCAGTATAAACCAGTCTGTAGCAGCTTTTAATCCCAGTATCAACCAGTGTGTAGCAGCTTTTAATCCAAGTATAAACCAGTCTGTAGTAGCTTTTAATCCCAGTATAAACCAGTCTGTAGCAGCTTTTAATCCCAGTATAAACCAGTGTGTAGCAGCTTTTATTCCCAGTATAAACCAGTCTGTAGCAGCTTTTAATCCCAGTATCAACCAGTGTGTAGCAGCTTTTAATCCCAGTATAAACCAGTCTGTAACATCTTTTAATCCCAGTATAAACCAGTCTGTAGCAGCTTTTAATGCCAGTATAAACCAGTCTGTAGTAGCTTTTAATCCCAGTATAAACCAGTCTGTTGAAGCTTTTAACCCCAGTATAAACCAGTGTGTAGCAGCTTTTAATCCCAGTATAAACCAGTGTGTAACAGCTTTTAATCCCAGTATAAACCAGTCTGTAGCAGCTTTTAATCCTAGTATAAACCAGTCTGTAGCAGCTTTTAATCCCAGTATAAACCAGTGTGTAGCAGCTTTTAATCCCAGTATAAACCAGTGTGTAGCAGCTTTTAATCCCAGTATAAACCAGTCTGTAGCAGCTTTTAATCCCAGTATAAACCAGTGTGTAGCAGCTTTTAATCCCAGTATAAACCAGTCTGTAGTAGCTTTTAATCCCAGTATAAACCAGTCTGTAGTAGCTTTTAATCCCAGTATAAACCAGTGTGTAGCAGCTTTTAATCCCAGTATAAACCAGTCTGTAGTAGCTTTTAATCCCAGTATAACCAGTCTGTAGTAGCTTTTAATCCCAGTATAAACCAGTGTGTAGCAGCTTTTAATCCCAGTATAAACCAGTCTGTAGCAGCTTTTAATCCTAGTATAAACCAGTCTGTAGCAGCTTTTAATCCCAGTATAAACCAGTGTGTAGCAGCTTTTAATCCCAGTATAAACCAGTGTGTAGCAGCTTTTAATCCCAGTATAAACCAGTCTGTAGCAGCTTTTAATCCCAGTATAAACCAGTGTGTAGCAGCTTTTAATCCCAGTATAAACCAGTCTGTAGTAGCTTTTAATCCCAGTATAAACCAGTCTGTAGTAGCTTTTAATCCCAGTATAAACCAGTGTGTAGCAGCTTTTAATCCCAGTATAAACCAGTCTGTAGTAGCTTTTAATCCCAGTATAAACCAGTCTGTAGTAGCTTTTAATCCCAGTATAAACCAGTCTGTAGCAGCTTTTAATCCCAGTATAAACCAGTCTGTAGCAGCTTTTAATCCCAGTATAAACCAGTGTGTAGCAGCTTTTAATCCCAGTATAAACCAGTCTGTAGTAGCTTTTAATCCCAGTATAAACCAGTCTGTAGCAGCTTTTAATCCCAGTATAAACCAGTCTGTAGCAGCTTTTAATCCCAGTATAAACCAGTGTGTAACAGCTTTTAATCCCAGTATAAACCAGTGTGTAGCAGCTGTCAGACTGGGAGGTAAAATGATGTAAAATGAATGTATGAATAGATATAGCAGCATAAAGGTCGACCAGAAGAAGAAAGCAGAATTTATTACTAACAGAACTTTGTAGAAATAACACACAGACTAACAGTGACCAAACCTTTTCTCATCTCATCGTTCTCTCAAGTCTTGGCTTTCAGAAGAAAAAATATTGTTATTGAAACAAACACACAACAGAAACTATTTCCATGTTTCCACTTTTTCTTCATTTCCAGTTATTCCTGCTACTATTTACCTGCTATCCTCACTAAACCAACTCCAGCTCAGCTGCTTTGTGGCACCACCGTGCATCAGAAACGTCTTCTTGGCTTTATTCCAGCCATAGAGGAGCATTATTTTTCTTCTTTTCACACACACACAGAACTTTCTGCTCACTGGTTGATCTTTGGCTGCTCCTGATTGGACGTTACCGTCAATCTAAGCTCTCTGATTGGTGGAAAGTCTGACAGGAAGTGGCTTCATCATTATGTTCAGGTCTAAATAGAGGTCTCTTAGCAACATAGTAGTGATGGTGATGTTTTTATGGTGAAATGTGATAAATAATGATGTTATCATGGATCATGGTGGATTTGGTGTTATCTCATGCACCCATACACATAAAATTGTGATCATGATTTATACTTTGATGAGGAGGGTGGCTGTTTTGTGGCTGTGACTGCGGCTTAAAGAGAAATGAAGTTGTGTTTTGATGTTTGTGCTCTTACAGGAACTGGAGCGAGTAGGTCTGGGTGAAGCTGTAGATCTTTATGTGTGTGAGGTGCCAGTTGAATACCAGGCCGTCCAGAAACTTTTGCCATCCCTGTGGAAAGAGCACCAGCCTGAGGTATGTGAGCAAATCCACAGTTCTCCTCCCATTATACTTATAAAATCCACATGTCAATGCTAAAAATACTGCAGCTGACCTTCGCTTGCTGTGTATTTGCTGTCATGTGAGCAGCTAGTTGTCCATGTTGGTGTTTCTGGGTTAGCCACCACAGTCACTCTGGAGCAGTGTGGACATAACAAGGGCTACAAACGTCTGGACAACTCCAGCTTCTGTCCAGCTTCTCAGTGCTGCATGGAGGACGGCCCAGACTGCATCAAATCAGTCCTAGACATGGACGCAGTCTGCAGAAGGGTTAATGACTCCAACATTGGGATCGCTGTGTCCGTATCTAAGGATGCTGGAAGGCAAGTGATAGCAAATTCACACACTCACTATTGTTGCTGGAAAAGAGACTTTACATACAACATTTAAAAAATGACAGCTGACGTCTCGAGTCCCTAAGACTGAGGGAGCTAAAGAGACTTCAGCCACCATTTATTTCATTTGTGCTGTTCTTGTTTTAACAACAAACGTTAGAGTTTCAAGAAAGAAAAGAATGTGTTGTAATCCTGTTTTCAGTGACAGCCATCCTCTCCTCTCACAGGTATCTCTGTGATTACACCTACTACACGTCTCTATACCTGGGGCAGGGTCGCTCCGCCTTCATCCACGTGCCCCCGTTAGGGCAACCCTACAGCAGCCAGGACCTCGGCAGAGGCCTTCAAGCTGTCGTACAGGAGATGCTGAAGCTGCTGGAGGACAACAAGGACAATGAGCCTTGCAATCATGCCCATCAACACTAATGACTGACTACTCTCCAAGTCTAGTAACCAAAACTGAGCCACTGTCTTATGGTCTAATCCACATAACATCTGAGGCTAGGAACTTCAGTTTGATTTGTGATGTGACTCATCCGACCAACTGTGAAGGCCATGGTGACTTACTGCAGAGGGTTAACTCCTAATTTCCTGACACAGTTTTTTTAATGACCTCTTTGAAATGTGACTGGTGCTTTACAGAAGCTGGAGACTGATTTGTGTTGTTCACGTTAATCCCCTGACAGCAGCATCTGTTTAACGTCTTATGTGGGAAGTGTGACTTTTTATGTATGATGTGCCGGTGAGTGTTAAAGTCCGTCTCTAATTTTCCACTGAACAGCAACATTTACAGTTACTGATGTGCCATGCCCGGTAAAAAGGGGTTTCGTGAGAGTTGGATAACTATATGAGCTTTATATGTGGCACAATGTAAACACCTAACAACATGTTTCTAGACGAACTTCCTTTTCAGCTACTTGTGATTCCATCCTATAATCCTAAATTACGCCATCATCACCTTGCGTTGCTTGTATTTGCACTGGAGAAATGTAACATTCTTTAAATATGAGAATATGGGGGAAATTTTTAAGTTTCTTTATCTCAGGAAACATTGCATATGCAATCAGTATGAAGTAATCTGAATATTTTGATTTGTGTTTAATGTGTAGGTTAGCAGTATGTATGATTACAGAATTTCACACAGTTTTGCTTTATGTGTCCTTATTTAGTCTTAAATTGTTGGTTATATATCATTTATGCTTTTCTATTCATCTTTTTTTTTTATACAGAACCAGTTCACTTCATGGTACTTTTACAGACACAATCCAATTAATTATAGTCCAGTTATAATCCAGCTAAACCATCCACCATATGATCCACATTATTTCAGTTTATAAGAACTGTGTTAATATAAACCAGTTCATAAAATAATGACCTAGCTAAGGAAAACCACCATCAGAACCAGAACCAGGACGGCGTCTTCCTGGACCAGTTGGGGGTGGAGAGGACAGACTTGACAGATTTGGATCAAGGCAAGTTCAGCCACACTTTTTCTCTCTGAATTAGCTTGTTTTGTCAGATATTAGTGAAATATGAGAACCTGTAATGGTTCCTCTCTTCATATATAACTTTTAAAAATGTTAAACATTATTTTTTGTAATTTTCAAATTATCAAAAATAAAGAAGATTTGAATCATCCATTTTGGACGGTTTTACACGATAAACAATACCCACACGAGTCCTAAGTTGACCGTGTTCGGCACCTGAATGCCTCCTTGTCTCATTTCCTTCCCTGGGTTCCTGCCGATGACTTCCTATAGGAGTCAAGTGTTCGCGGGGAAGGAAAGGAAAGGAAACGGATCGTAACCACCATCGAGCCTTCCTCAGTGTTGTACCACCGGTGTCATGTTCTCATCATTATCGTGCCTCCTTTATTGAGCTTCCTCCGGGTCAACGTTGGTTTGAGGAATATTGACATAGCGGCTGAAATATCGTTGACAACAGGCTGAAAAACATGAGTGTCGAGGCGTACGGGCCCAGCTCACAGACTCTAACGTTCCTGGACACCGAGGAAGCCGAGCTGCTGGGAGCGGACACTCAGGGCTCCGAGTTCGACTTCACCGATTTTACCCTGCCGAGCCAGACCCAAGGCCAAACCCAGAGCCAGCTAGATGGCCAGGTTCGGGTGGTTATTTGTACCCATTCTGTGTGAAAACGTGTGTCCTGCTGTGTTGACAAAATGTGAACTGGCTAACGTTAGTTAGCTAACAACAGTTAGCATTGACGAAGCCTCGCATTGATTATACCACGCTGCTATCCCGCTAACTGGCTAGCACGCCAGCTAACCAGCGTTTACAGTTAGCTGTCCGTCAGTACGCTTATCAAGAATTTACATACGAACCAAGAGTACCAGAGATTGCGCGGCAAACTGTTGGAAATGCACATATTTAGATTTAGGAGGATTAATATATATTAAAAATGTAATGCTAAGTGGTAGACACTGCTACCGAATTCACCATCTTTTGGTACAGTAAGTGGGAATAACCGTTTATTAATGTGAAATGTGAAAAACTGCTAGTGAAATATAAGCTTTTAAATCTGCTATTTAGGGTTACACTTTCCGGGACGTTAGAGTCTGAGAAATGTTTGGCAAATTGACTTGTATTTAGGGTATGATTCTGATAAAGTTTGAGCCTGCATGTGATCCCACACACTTGCCTCCTCAGGTTAATGGACCTGATGGTGTGCTACAGAATGGAGATGACCCTGTGGTAAAAGCCAGCCAGCTTCTGGCAGAGTTGAATTTTGAGGAGGATGAGGAGGATACTTACTACACCAAGGACCTTCCGGTGCATGCCTGCAGGTAAAGGAGCCGGCTTATAAGGCTACTGATTTGTCAGTTTGGTTTTCGGCCATGGTGGCTGCTTGTTTCTGTATCGAACAGAGTATAGAGGCAAGGGTTTGGGTCTTTGGGTAAATCTGTATTTATAGTTTTATTTTAAATGGCATCAATTGGATTTATTGTGCATCTTTTGTTGCTGTTAATAATTATACAAAGCTTGTTTTATTAGTCATCAATAAAACGTGTCTTGGACAATCGGCTGAGAAGTTATTCACCAGTTTCTAACTTCTGTGTGGTTTTTTTTCTGCCTTTCCTCTAGTTATTGTGGGATTCACGACCCGGCTTGCGTTGTCTACTGCAACACCAGTAAGAAGTGGTTTTGTAATGGTCGTGGCAACACATCTGGGAGGTGAGATATAGTTTCTTACTAACCTGTTACAGACTCTTTATGATGGTGCACTTAGCTAAATGAACTGGGAAGGAATCATGTTACAGGTACAGCATCATTAAAGTGTTAACACTGTGCAGGAGGACTGTAATAGTGGTCATCTGTCATGTTGAGAAGCCTCTGTGATAACTGTTATTGTTCAGCTACAAAATGGGTTAGGCTAAGATGTTGGTAAAAAGACTAATTAAAAACATAATGTAATCATTTGCTAATCATTTAACTTTTATATTAACACAGAGTGTTTAGGGTTAGAGGAACAGTGTATTTATTTTTTTAATCAAAGTCACAACTCCACAAAGATAACAACACGATTCAAACAAACATGTATTAATAAATAAAAGACTTTAACAGTTTAAAATAAATGCTTTATTTTAAAGCTGTATTAGTTTGTGCTGAGATCCAGTCTTCAAACAGTCTGAGCAGCCTTGTCAGACTGTTTGCTCAAAAATAAAAAAAGTAAAAACACATCAACTAGTAGTTAGTGGACTTACTTACATACGTGTCCTATTCTTCACAATACTCGAGAAGAGATAAAGTAAACAAACGAAACAATTAGAACAAACTAGTTAAGATCATCTGCTTCTTAAAACTAGATTATTTAATTAAAACATTTGAACAGATGAGCTTTTTAAATGTTTTGGTCTACATGAGAAGGTATTACTATCCGGCAGTAAGCCAGGGCGTGACCAGCCAGTAGCAGCTTGGTGCTGCTTGTGGAGCAGAGCTGACGTCTCCTGCTCTTCCTGCAGCTCGGACCTGGGCTGCTGCAGCAGCTCCGGTACCTGCCGTGCTTCTGGATGGGGGAGGGGCCTCCGGTAGCGTCCACCACTCATTGAGAAGAGGAAACGACGTTTTCACGTCAGTCTCTAAATGTGTCGCTGGTCGCTTTTTAAAAAAAAGAGTCGTTAGAGAGGTCTAAAACTCGCTAATTATAGTTACAGATTGCCAAGTCGGCAACACAGGAAACAATGGGTCCTCTGGGGAGCTGCTGTAGGGGTGGGGCTGCCTGCTGCACTGCCTGTTTAAACTGGGTCGAGATGACTGTTTTTTTTTTCCATAAACCAGCAGACGGCAAGGTAGCATTTAAGTATCGATACGCATGCTAATTTATATCTAACTAGGCACTAAATTTTAGAATCGATTATTATCTGAGAATCGATAGTGTGTCTGTGGTAATCCAGACTAGTTTCTTTCCTCCAGCTCCCAGTAGCTCTACTTAGTCTCAGACCAGCAGCCATGTTCTGCCCGGTGTGATCTGGAAAAAATGAGTCTGGAAACATTTTGTTTTCACGTTGAAATCCGCGTCAATTAAATGTAGCGCAACATTTCTATACGGCTCTACAGTGCGGCTTGACCACAGGTCCGTACCGATGCCGAAACATCGGACTGTAGCCACGTCCTTCACAACACCCTCATCATCCGCATCATCCAGGGCAGAGAAAAACACTCCACTGACATGGAGATGAGATGGCTGGGATGCCGTTTGTCCAAAGTGTTGATGAGGTTCTTAAATCCCGGGTTGTTCATGTGTTAATTCAGCACTGGTCTTTGGCGAGAGAAAAAAAGTTCTGTTTGTTTATAATGTTTGTCTCTCTGTCTCTGGGAGCTGGTGGATTATTTAGTCATGACTCTTCAGTCTAACCCCAGAGGTTCTTGGCAAGTCGCGTTGAATAAAAGCAAAGCGGGTGGGGCTGTGGGAGGAGCCTGGTTTATACTGGGATTAAAAGCTGCTACAGACTGGTTTATACTGGGATTAAAAGCTTCAACAGACTGGTTTATACTGGGATTAAAAGTTGCTACACACTGGTTTATACTGGGATTAAAAGCTGCTACAGACTGGTTTATACTGGGATTAAAAGCTTCAACAGACTGGTTTATACTGGGATTAAAAGCTGCTACAGACTGGTTTATACTGGGATTAAAAGCTTCAACAGACTGGTTTATACTGGGATTAAAAGTTGCTACACACTGGTTTATACTGGGATTAAAAGCTGCTACAGACTGGTTTATACTGGGATTAAAAGCTTCAACAGACTGGTTTATACTGGGATTAAAAGCTGCTACACACTGGTTTATACTGGGATTAAAAGCTTCAACAGACTGGTTTATACTGGGATTAAAAGCTGCTACACACTGGTTTATACTGGGATTAAAAGCTTCAACAGACTGGTTTATACAGGGATTAAAAGCTGCTACAGACTGGTTTATACAGGGATTAAAAGCTGCTACAGACTGGTTTATACTGGGATTAAAAGCTGCTACAGACTGGTTTATACAGGGATTAAAAGCTGCTACAGACTGGTTTATACTGGGATTAAAAGCTGCTACACACTGGTTTATACTGGGATTAAAAGCTACTACAGACTGGTTTATACTGGGATTAAAAGCTGCTACAGACTGGTTTATACTGGGATTAAAAACTTCAACAGACTGGTTTATACTGGGATTAAAAGCTGCTACAGACTGGTTTATACTGGGATTAAAAGCTGCTACAGACTGGTTTATACTGGGATTAAAAGCTTCAGCTGCTGATCTACTTTCCTGGTCTTAGTGAGGACTGGAGTTCTAGGATCTACGTTCTTGGTCTTAGTGAGGACTGGCGTTCTAGGATCTACGTTCTTGGTCTTAGTGAGGACTGGCGTTCTAGGATCTCCGTTCCTGGTCTTAGTGAGGACAGGAGTTCTAGGATCTAGGTTCCTGGTCTTGGTGTGATGACTGGAGCAGCAGCGTTCTGGACTAACCGCAGGTATCTGATGGACTTTGTAGGGAGACCTGTGAGGACAGCATTACAGTAGTCCAATCTACTAAAGATAAATACATGGACCAGTTTTTCTAAATCCTGCTGAGTCATCAGCCCTTTAATCCTCGATATGTTCTTTAATGGGCTCGACACACGGTACGCGACCAACGACAGCGACAGGCGAAACTCATCGCAGCCTTCGTGAAACCGAACACACGGGAGGCGACCAACGGCAGCAGTGCCGTGCATCGCGCTCTAAGATCGCTTTTCTCTAATAAAATTTGATTGGTTATGATATTGGTGGGGATTTGACATTTTCAAACCAGTCCCTGACGTGACAAAGTATGACAGATGGAGAGTCAGAATATTTTGCAGGAATTAACAGAAATCATGCTGTTTAGTATAAAAGAAAGACAACTCTGGGTTCATCCAGGTTTACAAAATAGGAAAGAGTATCGTGAATATCATCATTTGATGGACCTCAAGGCTGATCCAGATAAATCCAGAGCCTATGTTTTGACTAATTCACTCTGGCGCCACGCTGCTGCCTTTTATTAAGCTAAAACGATCCATTCTTCCATGTTAAAGTGTTTGCAGACTGCGCTGTCTAGCTTGCTCTCATTGGTCCGTCCATGAAGCCCCTCGCTGGTTGGCTGTAGTGCCAGGCGACAGCGACAAAAATTGAACATTTTCCTATTTTCTTGTGTCGCGTCGCAAGCATCGTGTGCACGTCTACATGAACGAGCGCAACATTTCACATGCACTAATGTCGCCTGTTGCTTGGCTGGAGGAGGACGGCGATTTTCGCCTCAATACGCAGGTTCCATAGGAAATGAATGGAGGAGGAGCGACGTCACCTCCCGTGTGTCGAGCCCATAAGTGATAACAGGCCGACTTCACAGCTGTCTTAATATAACTGCTAAAATCCAGGTCTGAGTCCAGGACTACTCCCAGGTCTCTTCAGGTACTCTTCTGAGCTCGGTTGCTGATTCGCCAACGTCTTGTACACAATGAATTCTGGGAGAAAAGAGGCCACAAAGGATGCGTCATCAGCAGCCTTCGTTTGAGGCCAAACGGAGTGCGGATTTGGAGGCTCCTCCGAAATGGGACAGTGCTTGGTGCTACGGTGACGTATGTAGCAGATTAATCCACACTTTGAAGTGTGCAAATCCTGAATTGGGACACACTGTAGGTTTCAGTACGAAGTAAAGGATACTTATTTTTTACTGAAACATAGCTCGATGAGTCAGACCTGGAGTCAGACTTGACTATAACTGGATTTGCAAACTCAGTTTGCACGGACCAGTCGCATAAGGTCACTGGAAAGATCCAAGGAGTAGGAGCATGTTTCTATTAACCACTGGAATAATGTCGTGATCAGAGAGACCTGAACCCCTGGTATGGAATTGTTAGCAGTTTCCTTTCGTTCCTTTTATCTGCCTCATAAATTTCAGCAACTTTTCTTCAGTGCACATCATCCGCATGCTAATGCCACAGCAGCTGCCCAGCTGATTGCTGACGTCTCACACAGTCTTGATGCTATTTGTCCAGAGGCACCAAAGTTTAATCTTGGACATTTTAACCAATAAAAATTAAATCATATTTTGATGTCTTATGACCAGTATGTGACCTGTCCAATCACTCAGCTTTTTGTTATGGTTTACTCAGTGGAGCTTATAAATTCCTACCACTGCCTTCCTTTGGAGCTTCTTACCACAGCGCCGTCCTTCTTTTGCCTGCTACAGCAGGAGGTGACAAAACTGGACAGCATAACTTCTTTACAGGCTTGCACAGACTGGCAGTGTTTCTTTGATGCATGTGAGGACATTAATGAACTGTCTCATCATACATCACATTCTGTGTGGATGTCATAATTCCTGTAAAAAAAAAGATGGTCATATACCCAAATAACAAACCCTGGGTCACTAAATCAGTGATCAACAATAAAAAGAGAATCTTTTCTTCTGATAAACCTCAGGAGAAGAAAACTGTAGCAGGGGATGTCAGAGATGAAATTAGGAATGCTAAACTAAAATGTAAGGACAAAATTGAAAAACACTATTTGGGGAGACCTCAGGGCAGCCAATGAGCTGAGCGCAGGCTAGACAGCGCAGTCTGCAAACACGTCCAACACGAAGGATCAGATCATTCTAGCTGTCTGACTTTCCCAGACTTTACCATACTTCACACAAAGATTATAGAGAAATGAATAAACAGGCAGCCACGTGGCACCGGGGCAATTTTTCCGAATGCAGGTCCTGGATTTATCAGGATTGAGCCTTGAGGTCCGCCATCAGACAATGATCTTCACCAGGATGTTTCCTAGTTTATAAAACAGGATGAACCCAGGATTGTCTTTTCCCTTTAGTACAGTAGAGTCAACAGCAAGATTCCCCATGCATCCGTTTCCCATGCAGGAGACCTGAGTCCCAATCCCACAGGGGACGAAAATCAACACCTTCCAGTTGGGTCCTTTAGCAAGACCCTTAACGCTACTGTCTAACCACTTCAGATATCAGTCGCTTTTCTCCAAAACGACGCACATCAAATGGCTGTAGAAAAGAATTTCCCTGTTCTAAAACTAGCAGACCTAGAGACCTGCATGAATTCAGGCCTGTTGCCTTAACGTCGCTTGTCATGAAAACTTTGAGAAGATCATTCATGAAAAGATTGTTTCTTCAACTGGCTGCAAATTAGATCCGTTACAGTTTGCTTACCAGGCAGGAAAACGTGGATCATGCTGAGATTTTTATTTTGGACAGAGTGTACAAGCATCTTAAAACCCCCGTGTCCCACGCTAGACTTTTATTTTCTGATTTTTCTTTAGCTGTTAACAAGATGCAGCCTCACATTTTAATCCAGCAACTTGCTTCTGATTTTAAACTTCAAAATCAGATCTTATCATTAATCTTAAATTTTTTACCTGAGCGTATGTTTTTTTTTTTGAATGGGCACTTGTCCACTAACGTCATCTCAAATACTGGATCCCCTCAGTGCTTCGTACTCTCCCTTTTTATTTTGTACACAGACGTCCCAGAAAGGAAGTCATCGTGTCAAGCTCACCTGTTAACACTGCGTCTTGAGACAGAGGCTCATGGTGGTGTTTGGTCAACATTTGTAATTATCTGGACTTTAATGTTACAAAAGAAATAATTATTGATTTGGAAAGAGCTCTGCCCATTCACAGTAAAGAGGTGGAGATTGTGGATTCCTACAATTACCAGGGAACTGTGTTGGACTCAATCTAAACTGTGATAAAAACACAGTGGTAACTGTTAGAAAGGCTCAACAAAGGATCCACCTGAAGCAGAATCTGAACTCTTGACGTTTCTGAGAAGATTTTATTGAAAGTCTTTTAACCTTTTATCTGTTGGTTTCAGGGGTTTTCTATTAGAGACAAAAACAGTTTAAACAACATTGTTAAAACATGTTAGAAGATTACTGGTGTCCAGCTGACAGTTAGGAACCTTATATAGAAAACAGGTAATTAACTCTTTCTTGCACAAGTTCATGTATGCAAAAAGTTACTTTGGTGACGTAGTGTTATTTTTTTTTTCTATGTTTCTCAAACAAGAAACTCTAACACCACTAAATCAACATTCAAAGTGCATTTTGTCAACAAAGTATTTGTTTTCTAACAAATAACAAAGCCATCAACACGAACACCAAAACATAGCGCAACTAGAAAAGCTAGAGTTTCAGATGATACCCAGCATCATCTCATCATGGCGACCACCTCGCGTCCGTCTCTAAACACACACAAAGCCAACCTTCGATTCTCACAGCCAACCCATCAGCTTGCATCTTTATCACATCGTACGTCACCAAACCCCAAAACTATTTCCTTAACATTTCCTGGTCATATTCGATCTATTCACACTATTATTCCACCAAAACCCAAAAACTGCAGCATGCGCCAGCGTTTCATATGCTACCATTCACGGCCATCTTGTTGATTTCCGGCGGGTCTTGGGAATGTAAATGTTGTTGGCATTCTACATCTCAAGACTTTTCGAACGATATCTTGCACTTGAACGAGACTTCAGCAGTCAGGTACATATGTTGGAGCGTAAACATCATCGTATAAGATGGAACAGAGATGATCTTTTTCATTCATTTAGAGATTTTACTCATTTACAACGAAGGCTAAAAGTGATCAGCATGTCAGAGAGACGTCAAAAAACTAAATACACCCTCTTAGAAGCTCTTAAGGAAACACAGAGATGTAGTTATATCCAGTTCTGAAGCTAGCAGCGATGCTAATGCTAACTGGTTTTATACATATTGATTATACACTGTGCACAGTGGTAGAAACTGGTGATGTAATGGCTAAATGCCAGGGACAAATCATGAATTGTATGCATAATATTTTGTAGCCAGATTCCCTTCCAAGAAGTAAAATACCAATGTGGCAGAATTTGGCACAGTTTGGGTATCAAAGTGACCAAATTAAGAGTCTGTCTGGTTCTATCAACACTTAAACCTTCCTAAAATCTATGAGTTTTGTCCTATTCTCATGTAACTTGGTACAGCCGTAGTCAAGGCGTTGCTGAATGCATGCAGTGACATCTTTATACATAGAATAATGTCTTAAAATATGTAATGTAAACTTAAAATAAACAGTTAGGCGAGCATAAAAATGTAATTTTTTCACTTGGTTCATCACAATTTGCTCCGGCATATGGACATTCACAATGTTTCTGACACTGGGAAATATATTCTGTGTGGTCTTAGCTACACTGAGTCCTAGTTTATGCATATTGACCTTATAATTGTAGAGTTATTGTTGATGTAATTTGGGTCTGCTTAGGCAAACCACACCTCTAGGGTTTAACAGGTTTAGCAGGTTAAGAAAGCCAGATGCATCTCTGATAAACCTAGTCATCCTCTGGCACTGGAGTTTCAGCCTATGCCCTCTGGAAGATGCTATCTTGCCCCGCGTCGAAAAACTAACCAATACTCAAACTCCTTCATCCCTCCTGCAGTCAGACTCTCAAATCCTTCTGATGGAAATAAATCATCTTTATCATGGCGTATGACCAAGCTGTCGCACAGTACTGCTGCACTGACACTTTGCTTCTTTTAATGATCGGTTTTAAAGGTGGATGTTGATGTATGAACTGAGGACAGTCAAACTGAATTACCTTGTGGGGATAAATAAAGTTGTCTTTGACTTTGACTTCATAGCATCACAGATGCAGGGTTTTGAACGGAGGTCTGGTTTCTCCTCAGTCCTCAGGGAAGAATTTCAGACCTTCCTTCACCTTCATTCATCTTAGATTGTCTTGTAAACGGGAAGCAAGCAGCATTTTCACATGTTTCATATGTGTGTGTGTTTTCTCCAGGTTGTGTATTCAGTAGTTAATTCTGCTTATCAACAAGCTCATACATTCGTTTTCAAAAAGAAAACCACAGGCAACACTTAGATGTTTTTTTCCTTAAATCGTCTCAAATTATTTAGTCACTTTTTTAAAAAAATCCCTGAGTGTTGAGGGTTCAGGTTTCATTTATGGACCATGTCTTGTGTCAAACCATGGCCCGTGTTGTCATCACCTGTACCACAGACAGCAGGGTCACTGCAGCTGTTTCCTTCATTTTCCTTTCCCTGACTTGCAGCCACATTGTAAACCACCTTGTGAGGGCGAAGTCCAAGGAGGTGACCCTGCATAAAGATGGTCCTCTGGGGGAAACGGTTCTGGAGTGCTACAACTGCGGCTGTCGCAATGTCTTCCTGCTGGGCTTCATCCCTGCCAAGGCTGACTCGGTTGTGGTGTTACTGTGCAGGTAAGGATGCTTTCACACAGCTGGTTCTGATGGCGAGTTCATCCTAATAAAAATGAGAAGATCCCATTTCAATGAGCATTTTCCTGATTGTGACTCAGGCAGCCATGTGCCAGCCAGAGCAGTCTGAAGGACATCAACTGGGACAGCTCACAGTGGCAGCCTCTCATCCAGGATCGCTGCTTCCTCTCCTGGTTGGTGAAAATCCCGTCGGAGCAGGAGCAACTCCGGGCACGCCAGATCACGGCCCAGCAAATAAACAAGCTGGAGGAACTCTGGAAGGTACCGTCAGCCCAGCTGCTCTATGCAAATCTGTAAACCAGCTTCCTTCTTGTTTAAGCAGCTGGTTGTAATGCAGATAACACAGAGATCATGTTTCCTATCACATACAGGGTTTATGTACAGCAGAATTATTGGTATTCACCGGAAGAAGACAAGTATTAGATTATAAAAAAAAAAAAACAGGGTTTGGAGCAGTGTTTACCATAAAGTGATGCAGTAGGTCTCAGAAACTGGATGTATAAGCTATGATACACACAGTGTTATCCATTTCACAGCACTGATGGTCTTCCTGATCTTCCTCACTTCCCACAATGCAGTTGGAACCGAAGGAGCAGGGCTACTTCCTCCTGTAGTTACAAGAACTGAAAAACGTCCAGGAAGTCAGGCAGCTAAATATTTAAACTAGATGAATATTTTTATTATCTCAGTCTGGGTTTTTTTCTACAGGGAACCATCAGAGTTTCATCATTAGTTAAAATAAGATTAACTGAGATCTTTTTAGTTTGTTCATTCAGATTTTAATGTTTCACTTATCACACAGGAAAATCCCACGGCAACTCTGGAGGACCTGGAGAAGCCCGGAGTAGATGAGGAGCCTCAGCATGTCCTGCTTCGCTATGAGGACGCCTACCAGTACCAGAACATCTTTGGTCCACTTGTGAAGCTGGAGGCTGACTATGACAAGAAACTCAAAGAGTCACAGGTAAACAAGTAAACAACAGAATAAAAATACACTGAATGATCCTCAGAATCGTTACTTCATGCAGCTTTTTGTGTCATGTGCAGTCTAACTAAGCTTACTCTCAAAACAGTGGGAGTAATATAGTTTTATTTATTAATTTAATCTTATTAGGTTTTTTTTTGTTATTTTACATAATTTTATTTATTTTAATTTTGATTTTATTATTTATTTATAATAGGGAAACACTTTTTATATTTGCTTTTTTATTTTAATTTCCATTTTTTTTTTTTTCCTGTGATAATTTCAGATCAAAATGATTGATTTTTACTTCCATTTAAATGTCTGGAATTCTTATTTCTCACCAGACACAAGACAACATAACAGTGAGATGGGATTTAGGCCTGAACAAGAAGAGGATTGCTTATTTCACTCTTCCTAAGACAGACTCTGGTATGTAACTTTCCTTGTACCTCAGTGTTAGTGGCCTATAATAAATGACTTTTTGTCTAAACACACTTGACTGACATTGTAAAGTCTGTTATATGTTAATGTTTACTGATTATGCACTGTTGAACACGTTTTTGTTTTCACCCTGTTATTCTCCAGATATGCGACTGATGCAAGGAGATGAAATTTGTCTGAGATACAAAGGAGACCTGGCTCCTCCGTGGAAAGGCATCGGACATGTCATCAAAGTTCCTGATAGTATCCTGGGCAATTAAAACTGCACACACCTGACAGAATATCACCTTTTTTCATAATGTCTGTAATTTGCACCAATAAGAAAAAGGGATATTTAGTGACATCTAGTGGCAGCTCTGGAAACCACAACAATACAACAAACTCAGATCATCCTCCTCAATCCACTGATGAAATCTCACGGTTTTCATCCTGCATGCAGCTTCTTCTGATCATTGTTGGCATGTCATAGCCCCTCTAATACATCCGCTCTGCATCTCTAAATTTCATTTAGAAAAATGTTGATAGCAACACCATGTTAGTTTGAATTTAGTCACAATTATATTAATCTCAACTTTAAACAGCGTAGCCTCCACAGAGGAAGGTTAAGGGTAGAAAAAATCTGCATCCTGAAATTACTGCAGATGTCTTGCTTATAGTTTACTTCACATGATAATTGTTTGCACCATGTTTGAGTCGCTAGCAGATGTGTTGAAAGGTTCTAGCGTTTCCATGACGATTCATCCCAGACTACGGCGATGAGATCGCCATCGAGCTGAGGAGCAGTGCTGGGGCTCCAGTGGAAATCCCTCACAACTTCCAGGTGGACTTTGTGTGGAAATCAACATCTTTTGACAGGTATTCCCAGTAAAAGAATCTAATATCTGAAAGCAGCTCAGCAGGGCTCCAGAGTACGGCCATTTTGGTTGCATGTCTAGTTAAAGTCTTTTTCTTGGTCACACAGGTGTGCCTGACGTTTACAGGTCTAGGTGTAGAACTTTTATCCGTCTGTGTTCCTTCCCTTCATACCCGAGCTCAAGGAAGAATGACACTAGTAGAAAAAATAATATTCATTCATTCATTCTCTGTACCGCTTGGTGCATTACGGGGTATGGGTAAGCTAGAGCCTATCCCAGCATTAACAGGTGAGACGCAGGTACACTTGGACAGGTCACCTGTCCATTGCAGGGCCAACAAAAGCGGACAAACAACCATTCACACTCGCACACACTCCTAGGGAGAATTTAGAGTAATCAATTAACCTAACATGCATGTCTTTAGACGGTGGGAGGAAGCTGGAGAACCTGGAGAGAACCTATGCATACACGGGGAGAACATGCAAACTCCACACAGAAAGGTCTTAAAAATAAGACAGTGGGTGTCTGATTGGCTCTGGTCCACAGCTGCACACCGTTGTTGTGCAAGCCGTTCATATTAGACGTCCAGTCGATGAAGATCGACAGATGACTCCGATTTCAGTTCAAGATAGAAAAAAAAATCAGCGTGTAAGAAGTTTTTTCATCATGACGGAGTTTGATGAAATCCTGCTCTGACAGCTGTCATGATGCTGAGGAAACTGTCCAGAAATCATCGAATTTGACATTTAAACTGGAACATGGAATTTATTCATATGAGGGTGTGATCTGTTATCTCCACCAGTTTAAGACTTTTCACAGTGTCTGAGCCAAATGAAGGCAAAAATCTGGATGAGAGTTGAATGAGTTTTGACCTCTGCAGCCTCCCATCTGTGTGGCGTCACCTGAGCTGAACATAAATGAAAAGGAGAGTAGAGAAAAGCAAGAGGAGACAGAGATACACGAGATAGAAGACAACGAACCTTCAAGATTCAACATCTTTGTCATTATGCAACAGAGCCTTAGATAAACATGTTATAAAGGTCTAGTGTGTAGGAATTACTTACATCTAGTGGTAAAGATGGGTACAGCACAGCAGTGAACGTACGGTGGCTGTCGGTGGCCAAAATCCTTCCAGACATTAACATGTTTTCAGGTGAAAGTGGATCCAGTGGCCTCAGGTGCTGCCATGACTGCACCACGGGTAGCTACATTGGTACTGTCTTCTTCTATGGTGCTTTTAAGACGTTGCTTATCCCAAATGGGGATCTCGCTCCTATCAGACAAAGACGCTACTGCAGTTTTAAAACTTGTTTGTCCGTTCAGAGACACCATAGTAAAAATGGTAAAAGTAAAAAAGTTGCATGTATGTGGATATAAATTCTCCATTCTAAGAGAATAAAAGCAGCATTATTTTAGTAAAGTAATTAGATACCAGTAGAAACGGTTTTTAATGATAAATTAATGTCATTGACCTTTGATTTTGCTGCTTGCTGCACCTTTAAACATCAGTGAAAATGAGTAATGGTCAAAGGAAAATGTATTAGCGTGGATCTGAGTGCAATGCTGTCATCTTTTGCTGGAGCACCCAAATGAAGGGTTAGGGTGAGATGCACCAGTAAAACCAGTGCAGAAAGTTAAAATGGAGCCCTGCTCTGTTTCATTGACAGGGAGGGTATATTCACTTCTTCCCTCTTTTATTAAGGATGCAGAGTGCCCTGAAAACATTTGCAGTGGATGAGACGTCAGTTTCTGGTTATATCTACCACAAACTGTTGGGACATGAGGTTGAGGATGTGGTCATCAAGTGCCAGCTGCCCAAACGCTTCACCGCTCAGGGCCTGCCCGACCTGAACCATTCCCAGGTGAACCAGAGAATAAAACAACCATATGATGACTCATGACTGATGCTGTCTGGGCTCATGTGGAAATGTTTTGTGTTGCAGGTGTACGCTGTGAAGACAGTGCTGCAACGCCCCCTCAGTCTGATCCAGGGTCCCCCAGGCACCGGGAAGACAGTCACCTCTGCCACCATCGTGTACCACCTGGCTAGACAGGGCAGTGGGTCAGAACCAAACATCTACTTTACTTATATGTGTGAACTGGAAGTTTATTTTAATGATATTAAACCTGATTGTGCTTGAAGGAAAGTTTGAAAATGTTTCCAACGTTTGGTCCCTCCAGGCCGGTGCTGGTTTGTGCTCCCAGTAACATTGCTGTTGACCAGCTGACTGAGAAGATCCACCAGACAGGACTGAAGGTGGTGAGACTGTGTGCCAAAAGCAGGGAGGCCATAGACTCGCCTGTGTCCTTTTTGGCTCTGCACAACCAGACCCGCAACATGGACAGGTAATTTGTTAAAACAGCTGTGGAAAATGTATTTCTGTGACAGCTGGAGTTTTGGCTAACCATGTGCAGCAACAGACAGACTCTGGAAGCACGGGTACAATCTACAGTCAAAAACCAGTGTTTACCTTGACACGCAAAGCAGTTAGCACACACGTGCAGCTGGAGATAACATAATTCTAGATGTTCTTGGTAAGATTATTGTCAGAGAAATAATCAGGATTATTCTGCTTTTATTAATTTCCCATCACGGAAATCACATGAACACTCCTTATAGGGCTTTTATTAATTATTTTCCCATTGAAATAAATGGGATTTGGCCAAAGTAAACCTGGGCCAAAAACCCAGCTCAGATATGCTTTCACCTAGAAAGTTTAAGCGGGTCAAGAAAAATAAAACTTTTACTGATTAAAAGGACATTTTCATATCTTTTACAGTTTTGACACAATTGCAGGTTACGTTTTAGGAAAAATCAGAAAGCGCCCAAAATCCTCTCCAGTCTAGCACACACTCTAAATCTGGCCCAAACACATCTCTCAAATAAGCGTATCTCACGGCCAGTTTTCCCTGTACTTATACAAATTAAATATCAAAACAAAGGAAATTAATTCGTCTCGGAAAGAGCTGGAACTTACAGATTTTGAGCTACGTTGCTCCAAGCATCACAAGTCAATTTTTCCTCCGATTAACCCCCATTCTACAGAAACTCTGGTTCTTAAGGCTAGTTTCCACCAGGTGCGTGTGCGCCTTGTTCTGGCTGCGCCGTGGCCATTTTAGTCAATGGTTTGGTTCATATGGGGTGCGCTGCGATGTGTGTCTATTTTTGACTCGTCCAGAACACGTTAAGCTCGGCAGTTCAGATAGGGCCAGACAGGAAATAAAGGAGCGGTGTAAAAGC
The DNA here is from genome assembly GCF_017639745.1 of Melanotaenia boesemani. NCBI lineage: Eukaryota > Metazoa > Chordata > Actinopteri > Atheriniformes > Melanotaeniidae > Melanotaenia > Melanotaenia boesemani. Next base: position 3,723,814 of record NC_055689.1, on the reverse strand, counting down.
ATCCAGAAATTTTAAAAATAAAAGCCCCCGTTTAGATTTGCGGTGGCTGAACCATGTAAACATTACGTTATTAATTGGTCAAGAGGTCTCAGTGTTTTGTTTTTTCATCATGGACAGAAAATCCAGGAAGTGGAAAATCACAATATCTCCAATTCTCATGTGATTTTGTGATCTCACGGATCCATTTAGGCAGACACACAGGCGCTCCGTGCCGCACACACTCCCGGTGTGAATTGACCTGCCACGGATGCCGGAACAAAACCGCGGTGCAGCCGGAACGTGGCGCACACGCACCCGGTGGAAAGTGGGCGTCAGACCTACACCCAATTCTCATGTGCCAACATTTGAATTCTGTAATAAATAATAAAGGGTAAAGTAAATCACATCCATGTGTTGCTAAAACCCTTCTGGAGCTCTCGGTTCTAGATATTTTTTTTATCCAACTTTTTCTTTGTGAACAGCGCTGGGTTGTTCAAGGGCAGGGGTCTGCAAAAAATAAACAACAAAAAACGAGGTTTTCTGGCTTTTACGCCTTTACGAAATGACCCCATTTTACAGGATTTCAGCGTCTGTGATTTCATCACACACACAAACACTCTATTTAGACTCCATTTAGACTAAAAGAGACCCGTACTAACAAGACATTGTAGTTGGAAAAAAAAATACTTTAGTGTTATACATCAGCATAATTTGAAGGTCCCATTTTATACATTTTTTTCAACAATTTCATATGGGTGTCAGAGGTCCAACAACATTGTTTTCAAAGTGTATTACCCTAAATTCAGTCTTGGTTCTTAATTTCAGCCATTACAAAAGTAGCTCTATTGAGAATGGACTGTTTCGGTGTCTGAGCTTTTAAATGTTCATTAGTGGTGCCCGTCCACGCCCCTCTCTGGGAGAGGTTCTGGCTTTCGCCGGCGCCTGCTCTGTGATTTTAGAAGGCAGGCACAGCTAGCTGGGGTGCGGGTCAATAACAGTATCCACTACTGTGGGCAGTGGTTATTTCCCATTGTGAGGTCACAAAGAGAAAGGTCTCAGACTCACCCGTTTGAGCTCACATTTGCTAAAAAGTGGAGCAAACAAGTGAGAGAGAAGACAGAATATTTTCATTTTGGGGCCTTTCACAGGCTATAAGGACACATATGATGTTAGAAAACCTTTAGAAAGTGAATTTGTATATTTGTTACTGAACGTTTCCCTTTACTTTGTGCTACAAAGCTGCTGGTTATCCAGCAGGAGGTGAAACATGTTTTATGTCTTTCTTTACAGGCTAAGACGTCCTTCACAATCACACCTGCCTCATTATTTTCTATAACTTAAACAACCTGATGAGGGTGATTTTATCAGTTAGTTTGGAGGGAATAACTCCCCCCATCATGTTTCCCAACACATAACTCAAAGCAATACAAGAATCATTGTGTGGATGTTGGATAAATCTTTGTCCCAAGTTGTGTTGATCTGCTGATATGAGTCTTTACAATAATTAATCCTGGTGTTTAACGCTTTGATTAATCGGGACATCCCTAGATGGGCCATTGTGAGAATAATTTTATGATGTAGCAGACATACTACTCAGGCCTTTATCACACGTCCACTGCAGCCCTGAAAGTTGAGAGGTTTGAACACAAATGTGTCCAACTCAGAAGTCCAGAAGCTCAGCAGGTGCACCAGCAGCAAGTTGTTGCTCCATCGTTTTCGTGGACATGTCAAGATACCGTCGTCATTTGGCTCTTTGATGCACTGTAAACCAAATGCAGCATTAGTTATTTTCTCTCACTTAAAGTGTACTTGTAGGCAGCATTTCTGCTAAAACCACCTCACATGACCAGCAAAGTGAATAACAAATTATTTCTGCTTCTGGAAAAGAAACGTACTCTGTACCCACTGACATGAAAGCAGGTTTTCACTGCAGGTTTGCAAGTTTATAAAAATGTTTATATTCATAGATATACTCTTTTTATATTTTATTTTTTCTGCTCTGTTGTATTTTTCATACACTGTTTTTCTTTTCTTTAAATCATTTTTTGTATTTTTGCACCGTGGGATGTGCATGTACTCCCATACAGCAAAAATTGAGAAAAAAAAAATTTAATCTTCAGTCTTGAGAATAATTCTAACTTGGTGAAGCGAATCCCTGAAGACTTATATCCACCTTCCTCTCTTAAATATCTAAAGCACCTTGTGTGCTTTCAGGAGTGGCCACCACTCTATAAATAATTATAACATGGCATATCGTACCACCTGCCAGGGACTACACATCCTAGTTTATCAACATCAAATTAAACCGATAAAAATGGCTTGACTGGTTTCAGACCAGTCTGTGATCTCTCACTGGTGAACTGGTTTGTTGCGACAGCATGCCAGAGCTTCAGAAGCTTCAGCAGCTGAAGGATGAGACTGGAGAGCTGTCCTCCTCAGATGAGAAGCGCTACAGAGCTTTGAGACGTACTGCTGAGAGGGAGCTGCTGATGGTAAGACCTGTAACCTCATCACCTTTGTCCTGCTCATAATGCCAGACGTGGCCATGTGAAGAGACCCCTTCATCTCATCTGTCTTACAGAATGCTGATGTGATCTGCTGTACATGCGTTGGAGCAGGAGATCCTCGTTTGGCTAAAATGCAGTTCAGATCAATCCTGATTGATGAGAGTACCCAGGCTACGGAACCAGAGTGCATGGTTCCTGTGGTCCTTGGGGCCAAACAGGTTAGAGCTGCATGCTGTAAATGAAAATAGAAGAGATTTGCGTAAAGACCTCCGTCTCCAGTCAGCCTGCTGTGGTGAGGTCTGGGATGTCTACAGAGTATTCATTTACTTTTTTAACTCAGTAATTATCTGTTTCCACAGTTGATTCTGGTGGGTGATCACTGCCAGCTGGGGCCCGTGGTGATGTGTAAGAAGGCAGCTAAAGCAGGCCTGTCCCAGTCTCTCTTTGAGCGTCTGGTCGTTTTGGGGATCCGGCCAATCCGCCTGCAGGTCCAGTACCGCATGCACCCAGCCCTCAGCGCATTCCCCTCCAACATCTTCTACGAGGGCTCTCTTCAGAACGGAGTTACAGCAGGTGAGAGTTTCTGCCTCATGTACAGAGGCTACAGCCGGCCCAGGTTTGATCCCGAGCTGCTGTCTCCCCTGCTTCTCTGACCCCCATTCCTGTCAAGCAACTGTCCACGAAAGGCCTCTAGAGCCAAAAATATCTTAAAATAAAGAAGATATTTTCCTATTGAACTGTTGAAATTCTGCACATATAATTAGACACATGCCTCTGGAAAAATTAGGGTCAGAGAATAAAACAAGATTCAGGAAAAAGAAAGGAAAACAATTCAGTAAAAGGATAAAATGGAATCTGGGTAAAAAATAAAATGGGTTTTATATGGATCTAGTTATGCAGCAACATTGGCAGAGTACAAATAAAAGTTTTTTTTCTAATAAAAACACAAAGACATCTCAAGTCTTTTAGAGCAGGTGTTCTTAATTTTTTCCAGCACAATTGGCCCGAGCCCATTCAAACATTAACACTGTATTAGTTACATTGATTTAAATACATTAGTCTCGATTTGCTTTAGGTAGTGAATGCAAAAAATAATCAATTTAGCTAGAACTATGTCAAATGTGACATGTTACAATGAGATTGTCACAAAGACACTTACATGTATAACATGTATGTGAAACTGCACATGCAAGACGCCCAATATGCTGTTAATCCATTAAATAAAATCAGGCTCCTACAAGAGCACATTAAAAAGCTCAAGTTGGGCTTATAAGCACAAAATCTACTAAACATTAGAAAAAGAGGAATGTGGAAAAAAAACCTGTTGGGAAAAGATGTAAATATGATCAATAAAATGATGCAGAAATAAATTACATTCAAAATAATAAATAATTTAAATGAAATACTGTAAATAAATATTTTATTTAGATATTTAAATACAAGCCATTTTATATGAATAATAATTTGAAAAGTGTAATTATGGTTAATTGTAGTTTCCCTCTCTCATCCGCTCGGTGAGAAAGCAGTGCGGGGAATGGAGCACCATCGGAGTCCAAAGGTTATTCTGTAGGCCTATGTTTGTCAACACCAGCCCACACACATGAAATGACCCACTGATTTGTAGTTAGTATAAAATTTATGAGAAAAAAAACCTGAAAAATAAATGGAATTATCTTAAATATGAATGGAAATCAAATTTCCAGGTTCTTTTTTGTTTTGTCTGCAGCTGACCGGGTAAAGAAGGGCTTTGACTTCCAGTGGCCACAGCCAGACAAGCCCATGTTCTTTTATGTTACCCAAGGCCAAGAGGAAATCGCTAGCTCTGGGACGTCTTATCTGAACAGGTGAACAGTGTGATCAGTAAATGTATGCTTCCACACTTTTTAACATGTTCTCAGTGCACAGAGTCGGCGCTCATGATGACGTTTTGTACATTGCTCCAGTCTAATTTAGTGTCATTTGTTCCTTTATTCTGTCAAATTATGTCCAAATGTCTTTTCCATTCCCCTGTCATGCTTGTTTGTGCAGGACTGAGGCTGCCAATGTGGAGAAAATAACCACCAGGCTGCTGAAGGCTGGAGCGAAACCCGATCAGATCGGCATCATTACCCCCTACGAGGGACAGAGGTCCTACTTGGTCCAGTACATGCAGTTCAGTGGCTCCCTTCATACAAAGCTCTACCAGGTAGAGGGATCTGATGCAACGCATCATGCAATGATGCAATGCAGCTTCGCATTTCTAAAACATCTATGTGGAAAGACACACACCCACAAGAAGAGAGGCCGATGAAGGGATGCAGCCATCATGCCTAGAGCTACTGTACAAGCCTGTGGGAACAGTCTATAATCTGGGGTTGCTGCAGTTGGTCAGGTCTGGGTTCAGGTCTAGGTTCAGGTCTGGGTTCAGGTCTAGGTTCAGCAACTTTATGTGTCCAAAGAATGAGGTCAGCTGATACCTGAATATACTGAATAAGCAGGTTATTCCATCTTCCCTGATGACACAGTGCCAGCATTCATGGGGCTCAGATTTTAAAGTGTTTCAGGGAACAGGAGACCACCACAGAGTCCAGACCTGAACCCCATGGAGGATCTTTGGACTGTGCTGGAGAAGGCTTTGTGCAGTAGTCAGACTCTCCATCACCAGTACAAGATCTTAGATAAAATTGAATGCAGCTCTGGATGGAAATGTCAACAAAAGTCTAAAAGTTTGACTAAATCAAGATATTTGTTAAAACTACACATCAATTTTCAGTCACTTGCATTATTTGGAGGTTGTTGTTCAACTATTAATTAATGTTTATGTAATTAAAAATGAGCTAATCTGTACATTGACCTTCTAAAAATGTGCTTGTGCTTTGTGCAGGAGGTTGAAATAGCCAGCGTGGATGCTTTCCAAGGCAGAGAGAAAGACTTCATTATCTTGTCCTGCGTGAGGGCCAATGAGCACCAGGGCATCGGCTTTCTCAACGATCCCAGACGTCTGAATGTGGCGCTCACCAGGGCCAGGTACGGCAGCACCGCTGCAGTCTGGTGGATTATTGACACCATTACAGTTTAAAAACATTTGTTAATCGCTCCTGATTTGTCATGTAGGTACGGTGTGATTATCGTGGGAAATCCCAAGGCCTTGTCCAAGCAGCCTCTGTGGAACCACCTGCTGAATTACTACAAGGAGCAGAAGGTCCTCGTTGAAGGGCCTTTAAACAACCTGAGGGAAAGTCTCATGCAATTCAGCAAGCCTCGAAAGCTGGTCAACACCATCAACCCTGTAAGTATTAATTAGGACAGCACAGGTACACCAATCTGGACCACTCAGACCTCCATTAATCTGGACCAGTAGAACCAAAACCATTAACCAAATCTGTGTATATTTAAGGTGTGGAAAGGAGAGCTTGTTATTTGTTTTTCAGGGCGGTCGATTCATGAGCACAGCCATGTATGATGCCAGGGAGGCACTGATTCCTGGATCAGTTTACGATCGCAGCAGCAACGGTGAGAAAGTCTTCCTTGCTAGCACAAAACCTTTTTCTTTCTTTGTAAATGATCAAAAAAGAAGCCAATAATTGTTTTCCTTTTCTTTTCTTGCTTCTGCAGGACGTTCTTCCAACATGTATTTCCAGACTCATGACCAGATTGGTATGATAGGCACGGGCCCCGGTCCTATGTCGTCCATGAACATCCCCATTCCCTTCAACCTGGTGATGCCTCCTATTCCTCCACCTGGGTACTTTGGACAGATGAACGGCCCCACTGCAGGTCAGTGAGAGTCATGTTTAGTCATTGCTCTCAGGATTTTCAGTTCTTTACCTGACTTAATGTCTGTTTAGGTCGTGGAGGAGGAATGAAGGGCAAGTCAGGTAGTGGAGGGGGAGGTGGGACTCGAGGTGGCCGTCAAAGAAACCGTGGCAACATGGGAGCGAATGGAATGGAACGTGGAGGTCACATGACCAGCAGCCAGGCCAGTCAAGACCAGGTCTCGCAGTCCTTCTCCCAGGGACCACTTACACAGGGATACATCAGCATGAGCCAGCCGTCCCAGATGAGCCAGCCAGGCCTGTCCCAGCCGGAGCTCTCACAGGTCTGTTAGCTTCGCCAACCATGTCCAAGGTTCTGTTATCTTCCTGGAATATAACCACATAATGTCCTTGTCTAGTTAGATTGGCCTGAGCTTTATTCAGGATCCCTCTTCAACTAACAATTCCCTGTACAGGTATCCCTGTTTATACCTTTCCTCTATGAAAGAAATGAAGGACCAACTGTTGACTCTCTTTCACTGTTTGTCCCAATACAGGACAGTTACCTAGGAGACGAGTTTAAGTCCCAGATTGATGTCGCTTTGTCCCAAGACTCCACCTACCAGGGGGAGCGGGCCTACCAACATGGTGGTGTGACTGGACTGTCCCAGTACTAGACTGTAAGAAACACTGAACTACACCAGCACCATCTACAGCTTTTTATTTTTCCCTCACACAGATGAACATGTAACAGTCACACGTTTCACATTCATATACTTAACATCCCACTTGCTCCTTTACTTGGAGATCAGCTTCATGAATCACGGTTTCCCGTTAAGCTTTACACAGCTGATAATTTCACCAGAACCGCCTTCTAGTACCAGGTCGTCCTCTCCATCAGGACGCCCTTCTAGTACCAGGTCGTCCTCTCCATCAGGACGCCCTTCTAGTACCAGGTCGTCCTCTCCATCAGGACGCCCTTCTAGTACCAGGTCGTCCTCTCCATCAGGACGCCCTTCTAGTACCAGGTCGTCCTCTCCATCAGGACGCCCTTCTAGTACCAGGTCGTCCTCTCCATCAGGACGCCCTTCTAGTACCGGGTCGGACCCTTTTTAATCCTGGTGTGATAGATGAAGCAGGTGGTGGAAACCTTCCTCAGAGGTTTTCTCCATATTGACATGACAGCATCACACAGTTGCTGCAGGTTTGTCGGCTGCATCCATGATGAGAATCTCCCGTTCCACCACATCCCAAAGCTGCTCTACTGGACTGAGATCTCCAGTCGAGATCCAAATGGGTCTACTAGTGGCGTTTATGGCTAGCCTTACGGGAGCTGGTGCAGAAAATGAAAAGAACAGGAAAGCTGTTTCTGCACATTATGCCTCCGAAAACTGATTTACATCCCAAGTAGAAAAAGGTTTAGTCCAGTTATGACTCGCACAACGTTCACAAAGCAGCTGTACGAGATTTACATGTGAATGTTTGCCAGGGGCTACAGTCACCTCGGACATACCGTCGCCCTGGGCGTCGCCCCCATGGGGGATGTAGGTGTTTGACACCCACACCTAAACTTATTTAGCTGTTGTCTATTTAAACTTTCCAACAAACGTTGCTGCCCCAGCTTGTGCCGAACGACTTCCTCCTCTTCTTCCTCTCCCTCTTCTCCACCTCTTCTTGTCCTCCTCTTCTTTCTCTCCTCCTCCTCCTCCTCCTCTTATTCCTGTCCTCCTCATCTTCTCCCTCTCCTCTTACTCCTTGAATCAGGACTGTGAGTGATCGGCTGATCGGCTTTTCTGTCCAGCATCGTCTGTCTTGTTGTTCATCGTCCAGCTCGTGCTGACGAGGAGGAAACTAGCAGGATGTAAAGTGGTCGCCCGTTTCTATCAGACAGCCTTTGTTTACATTTATTTTCTATCATTTTCATTACTAGCTGATGTTTGCTGGTGACACAGCTGTAAAACCTGCTGGCCCTGATACAGCAGATGGATCAGGACCAGACGAATCGATGGATCAGACGAAATGTTGCACTCGTTCACGTAGACGTGCACACGGGGCTGTCGCATGGCACTACAACCAACCAGTGAGGGGCTTCATGGACTGACCAGTGATCTAAGAGAAGGCTAGACCGTATGCAAACACTTTCAACATGGAGGAACAGGTCGTTTTAGCCACATCCAACTTCCACATACTTTACGATGCTTCACGCAATGATTATAGAGATGTAAAAAAAGGCAGTCACAGATGGAGGTTCTGAACTTACTTGGATCAGCCTTGAGGTCAAATGATGTAAACTCACCACTGCCGTTGGATTCTGTGGTTTTTATCTCCGTGAAGGTGAAGGAATATTTTCTACATGGGTCAACATGTTGTATACTTGTATGTAAGATGTGTTTTTGTGTTTCAGGTTCCTGGAACGGAGCTAGCCCTGTGTGAAGCTTAGTTCATTGGTATTTTAATCTGGGTAATGACAAAAAAGAAGAAACATGGATACCCGTTTTCCACTGCTACAACCGAAGCACCACTGTGTGAAAGTCACAGGAGAGAGACCGCGAGAAACCAACCAATCACAAGAGTGAGAGCAAGAGATGGGAGTGGAGCTGGACAGGAAGAAGGCAAGATGGCGGGAGTGGGAGGAAGCTGCTCGCAGTGAAGATGTGGTGTTCTCAGAGCAGCACTGGTGGAGAGGCCAGACCCTCCACTGGTTCAGGACGGTGAAGGAGCTGAATGATTCTGGAGGGGGTAAAGGGGACCAATGTGTCATCTTGTCCTTCGTGGCCTCTAATCCCTCAGGACCCTCCAGGCGGGATGGTTGGGAATCTTGCTTCAAAAGCTGAGAAAGATGGAGGTGTCTTACACTAAACTCCTCCAGACTAACTCAACAGGAGGTCCTCTGTGACACGGAGTGAGACAACAAATGGAGACAACTCCTGAAGCAGTTGTCATGGCAACTCTTTAAACCCAAAGCTTTGAATCGGGTCTCTGCATTTGATCACATCTCAGCATCCAGAAGCTGAACTCAGCAAGTTCTGGCAGTGCTGTGCCTCATGGAGGATCCAGTCACCGATCATTTGCTTTTCTTTCTCAGCTTTGACAAAAGCTTTTTGAATAAAGACACTTGTGTAGTCGGCCATCTTGGTCTGCTAAGAAACAGGAATTCTTAAAAACGAAACCATAAAGATCTAAGCTCCCATGATAGATCATGGGGCTCTTTTAATTTAAATCCCCTATATATCTTATTAGGAGTGGAAAAAAAGAGCCGTTTGATGCTGTTTTCCTCAGATCGTAGCTGCTAAAGCTAGCAGGTAGAAATCATGAGAGCAAATAGCTTAATGCATCTAATAAGCCAAATAAAGAGAACAGCTGTTTCTCAAACACAGTAAAGATTAGGTGCAGTTTGAGGATGGATGGTCGCTCTGTCATACGGAACATGACAAGTACGACAAATGATTTCCACTTCTTGAAATAAATATCCTAAAGAGAAACTTGATCAACAGTTTTATCTCACTGAGCTTTAAAGATGTTTCCAGATCTTTAGAAAGTTCTGATTTTCAACCCTGACTACAAAAACGTTGGAAATCTGTGTAAAATGTAAATAAAATCAGAATGATTTACAAATCTAATATTTTATTCCCAGTAGAACAAACATTAGATCTCTTAAACAATTTTTAGACCATTGGTCTCAGATTGCTGAACCTCTGCCCACCTTTTCATCTTAGAGGCTCTTCCACTCTAAGGTGCTATTACATGCCCAGTCATGTGACTGACCTGAAGGTTATTATTAGCTATAACTTGTTCCTCCAGATGTCTCTTTTCTGTTTCTGAGGACCCCAAGATTACCAGTTTGACCTTCAGCCTTGTCCCATGCATACAGAGATTCCTCCTGATTCTCTGAATCTTCTTATGATATTCTACACCAGGGGTGCTCAGACTTAGTTTTCAAAGGTCCATATCTACTCTACATTGAAGGCCAGAGGTCTGGAGAAATTCACAGATTTATTGATCAAGCTTTTTCACTTTTTTTTATGTATAAACAACATACAAAACTGTGACAATAATAAAATATAACAAATAAATATTTAATTTAAATTCACCACATTCTGGAGGAAATTCACAATGACAAAGAAAAACGGTCAACATAAACACCTGACTACTATTTTTTTTTTAACTTCTAGTGACATGAAGTCAAGAACCGAAGAGTTTAAATGCATCCAGCCTCGGGGGAGGCGTGGCTCAGGTCTCCTTCAGTTTTTTACTAGTAGAGTTGTTACAAATGCCCGCCCTACTCTGCTTCTGATTGGCTCACACACCCCTGTGTTCTGATAGGCTACTGGTTCCTGTCATTTATAGCAGCCTCTGTCATCCTGCCTGGTTCACAGACAGAGGGCAGGCTGGCTGCCACCATACAGTCTAGGTGTCACAGAGGTGGAGACGCACCGCTTTAAAACCTGGTGAACGTAAAGATTGTTATCACTAGATCACTAATATCCCAGAACACTTTATTTCACATTATAAACTATTCATTAATTTATTTATGGAAGATTCGCTTAGAAAAAGAATAATAGCGTTTTGTAACTCAAAACATAATTTGGGCTGGGTCTGGACTGATGTGGCTCACGATCCGGATCGGAGTCCGGACTTTGAGGATCCCTGTTCTACACTGTAGATGGAGGATCTTCAAAGTCTGAGGAACATTTTTCTGAAACTGTTGCACAGTTTTAGATCCAGTTTGTCTCAGATTGGTGAAGCTCTGTCCATCTTTCCCTCTGAGAGACTCTGCCTCTCTGAAATGCTCCTTTTATACCCAGTCATGTTACTGACCTGTTACCAGGTAACCTGGTTAGTTGTCCAATGCTCCTCCAGGTGTTTCTGGTTTGTACCAGGTTCTTTTCCAGACTTTTGTTGCTCCTGGTTTAACTTTTTCCAGACGTGTTGCTGCATCAGATTCACTATCAGCTCATATTTTCATCACATGGTGAAACGTCTGTTTCATCATCTGAGATGTTATTATCTTCTACCGGGAATAAAATATAAATGATGGGATTTATAAATCATTGCTTTCTGGTTTTCTTTACATTTTACACTGGGACCAACCTTTTTGAACTGGGGTTGTATTAAATGTAGAGATTATGCTCCATGTAAGATGTGAAAATTAGACACACTTGACATTGAAATATCAGAGTCCACAGAACACCTCTTTTAATTTTTGCCTAGTTATTTACTTCTTGTATTTAAGTTTGATATAAACTGTCCATATAGTGTCACTGTGATGTTTAGGACAATAAAGTTAGCTTGTTCCCAACATTTGTGAACTTTGTGTCCACGTTTCAGTTTTGTGTGGTTTCTCCTTTAACAGCGAGTTTAGTCCATGTTAATGAAGCTTAGCCAACTTCAGAAGCCATCCACCTGTCTGAGCTACCACAAGGATAAATAAATTACTAACTGTAGTCCTGAAGTTCACATTAAATGAATATTTTCACCTGTAGTTTGATCATTTTTTAGTTTCTCATCTGTTTCAGGTCATCTGCATCTTTTCCCTTTTCATGTTTAAATCTATAAAAGTTGCATTTTAAAAGAGATCTTACCTACAAAATGAGTAACTTCTGCATGTCTTCGTTTCTCGTGCCGTGTTGCATTGCTGGCTTAAAACCAGCCTGAAAGCTTGTTGCAACTCCTGTACAAGACCTTGGAAAATAAAAGTTTGCTTTTGTTTGCCCACTTTGTCTGATTTCGTGTTTTTATTGGAGCTGTGATGGTCCTTCTGACAGAATGGAGCCTCAGATTCGTTAAGCCTTAAAGCTGCTGCTCCTGCAGACCTGCGAGCCCGCTGTGTGCGCAGCGCGTGCACCGATGCGCACAGGCAGGGTGACACACTTTCTCCGACGTGCAGCTGGAGCGCGTGTTTCGGGGCTGCGCTGCCAGCAGGTGGTACTCTGTGGCGGGCTGCTGATGCGGAAAGCCGGTTGGATGGAGAGGACAGAGATGGACTCCAGGCGGTCTGCGGTTAGTTGGGTCTTGCAGGTCAGGAGCTGCGCCTCCTCCTCCGGGTTGTGACTCCGCTGGACACCGGAGCTGACATCTGACAGGCTGCTGCAGCGTCTTGCAGTGAAAGCTCGTCCCTGGAGAATAAAGCGGGATTAAAGCCTCTGCTGGCTCAGAGTGAGGGATAGAAGAGCCTGACCGGGACAGCAGCTGCAGCCTGGAAACGTTGTTAGATAACAGACCGACATGGGGTGAGTACTTCTGCTCAGGGTACACTGAATCAAAGTCAGATCTGAAAATATCAAACAGCTTTGGCAGCAGGGAACAAACTCTTGATAATTTCATCCGTGTTGTAATTTGCGTAAAGAGAAAAATGTCTCTTTTTTTGTGTGTAGAAAAGAAGTCTCGGTCACCTTGTAAGATGTTTCCTCACCACAGAGAAAGGTAAGAACATTTGGAGTGAAGACTTGCTGCTCCTATTTCTGGCTTTTTGGGGTGTGTGTGACCTTGATGGGAAACTGAAATGAAGAGATCTTCATCTGAGAGCAGGGAAAAGTTTAAAAATGTAGTAGTGAAATTTATCCATCCTGCTGGTGGTGACTCTAAAGTAGAATAATGCCCCCAGTTTTTTCCTCACTGACAGACATTCAGATTTCATCCATCTGATAAAATACCAGCATATTTTATGTAGCTTTTGTCTTCGATTTAGATGAACTGAAATATAATTCTTTACAATAAGCTTTTATATGATGCATATATTTAAAGTTGGACTAAAGAAAAAGAAAACATGTCTGGAGAAACGCATTGTTATCATGTTTCACCGCAAACAATCCATTTCGATGGGCAACTGTCATAAAAGTGGTAAAACTTGTTAGGTTTATTTGTAAAACTCAAATTAAGCTCTAAAACATAATAATTTCTATAAAAAAAACACATTATATATTTACTTATTTATAATTATAATCAGTGACACGTAAACAATTACTCCTGAAACGTGATTTATAAAATAAGACATCTAAAAAGCAGAATCCACAACCTCTGATGACTACATTTATTTACAGTTATGTAAAAACTAAATAATAAAACTAGAAGCAGTCAGAGAGCGCAGACCTCCACCAAGCCACAGGATTACTAAGAAAACCCCAAAAGCACAACAGCCCACCCAGTACCCAACCTTCTGGACCACCAGATCCAGAGTATCACCATGATCCGGGTCAAACGACGTCGGATCATCACATCTACCATGATGTCATCTGGACATGTTTTATTACCAGTGATTGTGGACGTCTGATGAGTTAGAAGCTGTAATAGTGAAATGATCTCTATCTCCCCACAGTAAAGAATCCTTAAAAAAATTCCTGGACCAGGCCGTGATCTGGATCACCACCAAAATCTAATCACGTGTTCCTTTATTCCGTTTCCTGTAAACGGCCTGAAAATCTGTCCTTGATTTTTAGTTATGTTGCTGACAGACAGACGTAGCACCACCTCCGCCTAGGCAGAGGTAACAATAGCTATAATAAGGTTAAATACAATGAAATATTAAATAAATTAATAACATAAATCTAATAAAAAATACATAAATAAGAGTAAATAAAAGGAATGAGATAAAAGAAATGAAGTTGTTTGTTGTTCGGTATGTGTGAGTGCTAATCTGTTGCAGGACTGTTGGCTTCTCACAGCTGGCCAGATGTTTCTTCAATGGATTATTTTCTGCAACCAGTCCAAAAAGCTCTTCTTTTCTTCCAGTACCAGGAATAAAACTCCAGAAAATGAGTTGGTAGTGTTGAGCGTCTGAAAAGGTTTGAGCAGATGAGATGATGCCAGGTAAAGGCGTTCATCCTGAGCCACCTGCTCAGGACAGAGGTCACGTCCAGCTGAGCAGAGCAACATTACATCTGGGGGTGGGGTTTTTCTAAATTTCATTCATAAACTCTGATGTCTGTGAAGAACATTGCTTCACTCAAATAGTTGAACCTCCTGGAAGGAAAACCTGGACACAGATTTCATCCCAGTGTTTCCCAGTTAGACCTTGGATCAGTGGTGGAGGAGGCTGCTGGCTGTAGATAAGAAGAATAATTATGGCACATAGCCGTCGACTTGCATGTTGTTTAAATTCTGTTGTTTGTATTAACATCGTTTATGTTTTAAATCTTTTTCATTGTGGACGATTACTGGATTTGTGTCACAAAAGGGGTCAGATATAAATGCACAATGAACATCCAGGATGATGCAGTCCTACTGGGAGACGCCACATCATTTTATAACTTCACACTGAAGGACTGTCCTGGTTTTAATACGTTCATATTTAATGTCAGCTCCTCTTTTCTTCCACCATTTCCACACAATAAAGATGAGTTTTCTTCCAGACTGTAACCCTCACAGGTCATTGTAGACTTTTGTCTTTTCAGGTCATTTTTCTCTCAATTTTGCATTACCGTATATGATATGATGTTTGTATGAAAGTGTTTCTCTGCTGGGATTCCAGGTTCAGTATGTCTCAAAGTTCAACAAGACACTGGGAACAAATTTACTACCCTTTCAGGTCATTAGAGGACAAAAACGTCCTCTGCTAAAAACTGCTATGAACATTTCAGATTAACGCTTTTGTTTTTCAGTTCTTTTGCTCAAATGTTTTAGTCAACTTCAGTCCTAATGAAAACTACTAAATATGCATTTATTTAAATTATTTTAACCATTTAAATGCCAATCTGACTACATGTCACTGTTTTTATTTATATAAAAAAACATAAAATGAGTTATTTTTATAATCAGTCTTAACTACTAAAGATTTAATCTATAATGTTTTTGTAGCAGTTTTGGAGAGGACTTGTTAAAAACTGTAACATCCTGCCATTAAACTGGTATTTAAAGGGTTAAAATAATTTCAATAATCTTTGGTCGTTTTTTTTTTTTTTTTTTGGTCCACTAATGATCTGAAAGGGTAGGAAGACGAAGTTCCAATCAGCATCTGTCCTGTTTGCTTTCACAGGGAGCAGCCAATCTTCAGCACCCGCGCCCATGTTTTCCAGATCGACCCCACCACCAAGAGGAACTGGATACCTGCCAGCAAGCATGCCGTCACAGTGTCCTTCTTCTACGATGCCAACCGCAACGTCTACCGCATCATTAGTGTGGGCGGAACCAAAGTGAGTGTTCTAAAGATGAAGAATAAAACATTAACTGGACACGATGAAGTAAACATGTAAATGAGTTATGTGGTGGCTTCTCAGCAAATCAGCATCTAGACCTTCTTTTCCTTTAGGGATTTAGATGAGAAGGAGGAGGCAGTGGGGGGTGGGGGTTGTCTTAGCACCCTGTGTGACCCACATTTCTGCCTCCCAGAAGGCAGTGCGAGGTGGCAGTTGGTCGCTCAGCAGAGCCTGGACTGATCCTGGCTCTGTGGTAATCTTCACTGGTGCGTCTAACATCCAATGAGCAACATGTCACAGCAGAAAGAAAAAAGCAGCGAGATAATCCGAGTTAGTCTAACAGTTCTGGATCTGATCTGTTATCACAACACTGAAGATGAAACAGAAAGGTTCATAAATAGGTTTTATTTTCCTCATCAGACTCAGTCTAATTCGACCCAGTTCATTATAGTCCAACTATAACCCAGTTAAAAAAAATCCTTAGTCCAGTTTATAATGACAGAGAGAAGGAAAACCTCCATCAGAACCGGAACCAGAAAGGAAAACCTCCACCAGAACCAGGAAGAACGGCGATCTTTCTGGACTGGTTGGGGGTGTAGCGGACAGGAAAGAGGGGTCAACCAGCAGCAGACCTCTGAACCAGGGATTCCTGCTGAGAAAGACGAAGAGAAACACGAATGAACAACAACAACGTCAGATGTTTCTACATGAAGAGTAAAGAAAGCAGAGAGGAGCCCAGAGCATCATGGGACGTCCCCCAGCAGAGAGGAGCCCAGAGCATCATGGGACGTCCCCCAGCAGAGAGGAGCCCAGTGCATCATGGGACATCCCCCAGCAGAGAGGAGCCCAGTGCATCATGGGACGTCCCCCCAGCAGCCTCAGCCAATAGCAGCAGGACTAACGGATGGATCAGGGTCACCAAGCCAGACCTGCTATAAGATTTATCTGGAAGGAAAGTTAGAAGATGGTCTGAGGGTAGAGAGGGGGTCTGATACCTGAAACCAGACTGGGAGCCGGTTCCACAGAGAGGGGTCCATTAACTTGAGGTTCTTTTTCCCATTCTAGTTTTAGAACCTCTAGGATCCACCAAAAAACCTGCAGTCTGAGTGAAGCTCTGATGGCAAAATCTGGAACTCTGAGATCTGTAAGATCCCGTGGATCTTGGTCACTAAGAGTTTTATATGTGAGGAGAAGAATGAGACGACGAAGAGACGATAAAACTGGAGAAACATGATCTCTGATGATGATCCTCATCAGAATCTCCCCTGCAGCATCTTGGATCAGATGGAGACTTTTCAGATCATTGATCAGGAATTACAGTTGACCAGTCTGTAAGGAACAAATCCATAAACCAGGTCTCCAGCATCACTCTGAGACAGGATGCTCCTCATTCTGGGAATATTACGTAGGACAAAGGTGGTTCTAGAAACTTGGGGCCGTATTTATCAAGTGTTGTAGAGCTATTTTAGTCCTAAGTGCTGAGAAATAGTGGAATTTAGTCCTACTCTCAAACTTAAGAATAAAAGCTATTTATCAACTTTCTCAGGTCTAAGAATCCCTCCTACTCCTCCAAATATTTAAGAGACCTCAAGTGGTGGAGGAAAGAAAAAGAGAGGAAATGAAAGGTAAGGAAAGGAAAGGAAAGAAAAAAGGAAAAGCAGATTTATTTTAGCAGCAGATTTAATCAAGGAGGCAGTTCAAATAATAATAGATTAGATTTATATAGCGCTTTTTCAAGGCACTCAAAGTGCTTTACATTGTATCCATTATTCACAGCCTCTCCGACCATCACCAAACATTCATCCACAAGCGAAGGACACAATGACAAATGACTGGGGGAGTGGGAATCCAACCGGCGATCTTCCGGTTATTGGACGACCCGCTCTATCACCTGAGCCACTGCCATCCGAAATGTTCAAAGTGCATTACATGAAAACATTACATGAAACAAACATTACATGCAAGCAGCAAACGCAGCATAGAAAAACATGAACTACAATCAGAAAAAGTTACATTGGAAATATTTAAAAAAAAAAAAAAAAAAGGAGTTAAATTAGGAAACATTTATTTTTGATCCATTGATAATGTACATATTTTATATAATTTTATTGATTATTATCAGAATTGACACTCTCATTGTCCATTTAACGATTGACTGAGACGTCTCTCTGAGGTGTTCCAGTATTCTTAGATTAATGGTTCCATTCAGGGATTGGTCAATTCAATGGACTTGGAAGTGATCTAAAGTTCCATTTACAGCACCTGGTCAATGGCTGCAATGATTAGTGATGATTAAAAATAGTCGACAACAAATTTACCCGTCGACTATTGTCGCCAAGAGTGAGACATTGTCTTCTTTTCTTATCTCTGCTGAGAGTTGCACATGTGCAATAAAGTCTGCCAGGGGAAAAATATGGCGGCGGACCAGGGAGCAAAACAGCGGCAGAGGACATCAAAAGTCTGGGACAACTTCACGTTAAACTCATAAAATAAATTAAATACATGTGAGATTTGTAAAGCGGACCTTGCGTACCTTGGAAGTACGTCTGCAACGCTCGAACATTTAAAGAGGAGGCACATCGGACTTACATAACAACCTCATGCAAGAAAGTGAAATAAGAGCCATTTATTAATTAAGAGATACACAATGCGATTGGTCGACTAGTCTATTTTACTAATTCCTAGGATTGTTTTACTCATTCCTAGGATTACTTTACTCATTCTCGGGATTGTTTTACTGTTTCCTAGGACTACTTAACTGATCCCTAGGATTACTTTACTCATTCCTAGGATTACTTTACTCATTCCTAGGATTGTTTTACTCATTCCCAGGACTACTTTACTCATTTCTGTGATTACTTCACTCATTCCTAGGATTACTTCACTCATTGTGATTACTCTACTTATTCTCAAGATTACTTTGTTTATTCCTAGGAATACTTTACTCTTTCCCAGGATCACTTTACTCATTCCTAGGATTACTTTACTCATCCCCAGGGTTATTTTACTCATCTCTAGGAATACTTTACTCTTTCCCAGGATCACTTTACTCATTCCTAGGATTACTTTACTCTTTCCTAGGATTACTTGCTACCCTCTGGTTTCCACTGAAAGTAATCTGTTTTTTTCTTAGAAGGCAATAACAGTGATACTTTCTATTGTGTTCCAGGTGAATTTATTCGAGCTCAGTAACACATATGTATATTCTGACATATTTGTTTTAATCTAGCATGTCTCAGGTTTCTGTAGAGATCAGGAGTAGACAAACAGCCCTTGTAGTTGTGTAGTTGGGTGTCATTTCAGACAGGAGACAGAACAAATAACCTCTTGTCTGATGGGACTTAACAGGAGGTTCAGTCCCACCAGAGTTTTTACTGCATTTTGCAACACAAATTGCTGCTTTATGACACACTCTGAAGGTTCCAGAAGTAATGATGACGACACATTTTGGAGGTGACGTAGACATTTCTGTAAAACTCTGTTTGGAGTGATGTGGATATAATTAAAGCCTTGGATGAAGGTAAAAAATTCATGTAAGAGGACTTCAAAACCAAATGTTCTGTTAGTCTGATATTTGTTTAACGAAATGACTGAAATCCAAACTATCCATTTTCTTCCCCTTCATCCATGTGAATGACCTGATTTTGCTACCTTTTCATCTGCAGGCAATTATTAACTGCACCGTTACGCCCAGCATGACCTTCACTAAGACGTCCCAGAAGTTTGGGCAGTGGGCCGACAGCAGGGCCAACACTGTCTACGGTCTGGGCTTCGCCACTGAGCAGCAGCTGCATCAGGTACAGAGATTAACTTTGATCATCTTTTCATCTTGGAGACCCTCAGCAGCAGAGTTACTTCTAATAGGCTCTAAGAACACAATGAAGATTTTCATCCAGACACCAAGCTGTGGGCTGCTCTTCACTATTACATCTTTATTCATTCAAACTGTTTGTCTCTTTGAAAAAGTTTTCAGAGAAGTTTAAGGAGGTGAAGGATGCTGCTCGCCTTGCTAGAGAGAAATCACAAGACAAAGAACTGGCCAACACAGCGCTCACCATCGCTGCCCCTCAGGTGAGCTGCAAACATGTCACAATCTGAAGATGAATCCATAGACTGAGATTAGGTGAAAGAAAATGTTGTTGTTTTTATTTTTAAACTACAGAATTCCCCTGATACGTTTCTCAACATCCTCCAGCACCACAGCTTTTAAAGTACTTGATTATCATTTGCAAATGGGACCCATTTGCATGTCATGTTGCACCACTGAATAATCTGTAACTGTCTTAGTGAAAATGTCTTGGTACGTCCAACACAGAGAGACATCCACATGGACACTCCAGGTTCTTACTTGTGAAAATGTGGTAAAAGTATTTTAGATGAGGTGCCAACCTGTCATCTACATTCCCGTCCACTTTACCATGTCCATTTTCTAGTACCGCGTCGTCCTCTCCATCAGGACCGCCTTCTAGTACCGGGTCGTCCTATTCATCGGGTCCGCCTTCTAGTACCGGGTCGTCCTCTTCATCAGGACCGCCTTCTAGTACTGGGTCGTCCTCTCCATCAGGACCGCCTTCTAGTACCGGGTCGTCCTATTCATCGGGTCCGCCTTCTAGTACCGGGTTGTCCTCTTCATCAGGACCACCTTCTAGTACTGGGTCGTCCTCTCCATCAGGACCGCCTTCTAGTACCGGGTCATCCTCTCCATCAGGACCGCCTTCTAGTACCGGGTCGTCCTCTCCATCAGGACCGCCTTCTAGTACCGGGTCATCCTCTCCATCAGGACCGCCTTCTAGTACCGGGTCGTCCTCTCCATCAGGACCGCCTTCTAGTACCGGGTCATCCTCTCCATCAGGACCGCCTTCTAGTACCGGGTCGTCCTCTTTATCAGGACCACCTTCTAGTACCGGGTCGTCCTCTTTATCAGGACCACCTTCTAGTACCGGGTCGTCCTATTCATCAGGACCGCCTTCTAGTATCGTGTCGTCCTCTTCATCAGGACCGCCTTCTAGTATCGTGTCGTCCTCTTCATCAGGACCGCCTTCTAGTACTGGGTCGTCCTCTCCATCAGGACCGCCTTCTAGTACCGGGTCATCCTCTCCATCAGGACCGCCTTCTAGTACCAGGTCGTCCTCTCCATCAGGACCGCCTTCTAGTACCGGGTCATCCTCTCCATCAGGACCGCCTTCTAGTACCGGGTCATCCTCTCCATCAGGACCGCCTTCTAGTACCGGGTCGTCCTCTTCATCGCGTCCACCTTCTAGTACCGGGTTGGACCTTTTTAATCCTTGTGTGATAGATGAAGCAGGTAGTGGAAACCTTCCTCAGAGGTTTTCTCCATACTGACATGACAGCATCACACAGTTGCTGCAGGTTTGTCGGCTGCATCCATGATGAGAATCTCCCGTTCCACCACATCCCAAAGCTGCTCTACTGGACTGAGATCTGGTGGCTTTGGAGGCCGTTGGAGTCCAGTGAACTCATCGTCATGTTCTAGAAAGCGGGTGGAGATGATCTGAGCTTTGTGACATGGTGCATTATCCTGCTGGAAGTAGCATCAGAAGATGCTCCACTGTGGTCATAAAGGGATGGACATGGTCAGCAACAATACTCAGGTAGGCTGTGCTGGTTAAACCAGGCCACGTTGGTACTAAGGGACCCAAAGTGGGCCAAGAAAATCTCCCCCCACCATCACACCAGCAGCAGCCTGAAGCGTTGATCCAAGGCAGGATGGATCCATGTTTTCATGATGTTTCCAGCAGATTCTGATCCCAGCATCTGAATGTGGAGCTGAAATGGAGACTCATCAGACCAGCAACGTTTCTCCATCTTCTATTGTCCAGTGTTGGTGAGTGTGTGTGAATTGTAGCCTCAGTTTCCTGTTCTTAGCTGGCAGGAGGCACCCGGTGTGTCTTCTGCTGCATCCTGGTCCAGACAACTGCTGCTCTGGATATTTTCTCTTCTTCAGACCATCTCTGGAAACCCTGGAGATGGTTGTGGGTGGAAATCCCAGTAAATACTCAGACTAACAACCATGCCACGTTCAAAGTCTCTGAAATCCTCTTTCTTCCTCATTCTGATGTGCAGTTTGAACTTCAGCAGGTCGTCTTCACCACGTCTACACCACGTGTGATTGACTGGTTGGATATTAGATGATGATGTGGATGGTGGGTGCATGTTATAGCCTGGAATGCTCATGTGAGAATCAAAAGTTGATTTTTATACTCAAAACAAAAATCCCTGATTTAAACTGAAAAGAAGTGAACACGTCTGAAATATGAGATTACAAAGACGTTTTCAGAACTTCATCTTCTACCTGTTCAACAGTTTCCGCTCTCACACAGAGTCTCTAAGTATTAAGAGATGGATGGAGAGAGAGAGAGAGAGGGGAAAGAAAAGCTGAAACTGTAAGAGCTGGGTCACTTGTCTCAGAGGGAAGTAAAAGTAAGGAAAACTAGGACAAAGATAAAATTATGTCATGCTGCTCAGAAACACACCACATTCTTATTTTCTAGCCACAGCTGTCCGGAGGCCTCGTACTGCATCACCGCTGGTAAACATGTAGCCAGCGCAGGGCTTTTTGATCAATAAAAAATAATCAACAATCAGTGACTTTGCTTGGTCATGAGGAAAATTCCCATTCCTAGATTCCAAGTGGTGTATTTGTTTATAAGTCTCCATCAATTTAACAAACACAGTGGAAAAACCAAAGCTTCAGAAAAGTGGCTGAACTGCAGAAGTGATGTTGAGTATGCCCCAGATTATCCTGTTCTTAAAGGGTCTGTATGTTTCTTTCTGCTTTCGCACTGCATGGATTTCACCTACAGTTCTCACAGGTGAGACTTGGGTTGGTTTAGCTACAAAATCTGCAAGAAATTTACAACCCTGATTACAAAAAAGTTGGGATAAAACCAGAATCAATTATTTGCTAATTCCATCAAGCCATATTTTATTCTCAGTAGAAGATAAACATATCAGATCGGTTCCATAATTTTTAGACCCAGTTAAGGTAAATTTCTGCTCCCTTACATACATAAACAGGTACGCACATTTCAAAGGCTGCCATACATCGCCACCCTCATACTTCCATGCATCTTTTACATTGCCATGGTTAAGTCAGTGCATTCACTAGTAGGCAGTGCTGAGTTCAGAGTTCACTCATGTTTGGACATTAGTTTCAGACATCAGTTGGTGGCAGTAATGCACTTCTATAAAGTTATTTACAGCACGTCTGACACACTCTAAACACTCACACAGCCTTTATTCAAAAGCTCCTGCCATCTCTACAGTTGTCTCGGTCATGTAGGCAGTATAATTAGACAATACAGTTGTCTTCTTCTTCCCTGGTCACATATCCTACGCAACACTGCCCCCACAGTTTCCAGTGGTTTTGTTCCATTTGCTGTATTAAGGGACGGATCTGCAAGGCCCCTGAAAACAGAACAAATTCCCACATAAACGATGCATGAGACAGACGAAAGTGTCCGTACGTCTGCATGTCTGGTCTGTCTTCTGACTCCAGCATAAATGTGACTTAATTCTCAGACTGGTGAAGCTCTGTCCATCTTTCCATCTGAGAGACTCTGCCTCTCTGAAATGCTCCTTTTATACCAGTCATGTTACTGACCTGTTGCTAGTTAACCTGATTAGTTGTCCAGTGCTCCTCCAGGTGTTTCTGGTTTGTACCAGGTACTTTTCCAGCCTTTTGTTGCTCCTGTTCCAACTTTTTACAGATGTGTTGCTGCATCAGATTCACTATCAGCTCATATTTTCATCACATGGTGAAACGTCTGTTTCATCATCTGAGATCTTGTTGAGCTTCTACTGGGGATAAAATATGGATGTGAGATTTGGAAATCATTGATTCTGGTTTTAATAATTTTCACATGGCATCCCAACTTTTTTAGAATCAGGGTTGAAATAAATATGTGTGTTTATATTGGATAATGTTTATCTCTGAGAAATATCTCCAAACTGAACGTTAATGTTAAGTGGGTTATTTTCTAATTGTGAACACCAGGCTTACATGGTTTTTACTGAACTCTGGCATGAGAGAAAGTAGTGTTCCTCCTTTTATAAAATCACTTTAGTTTAGATATGGTCTCTTATGATAAAGCTGTGTGGTATCAGGAGAGTATATGAAGTAGGGCAACTGTTAAATAGGACGTGTGTGTCCAAATAAACATACGTCCATATTAATCTAAAGTTGTGCTTAAAAAAAATTTTAAAAAAAAGGTTGACTCTTGTGTGAGTAAAGTCATGTAAACTTATTGTGTATAACGTGTAAGTGTATGATTTAAAAAAAAATAAAGAAGATGTAATTCAGGTCAGTTCATCTTTATTCATACAGCACCAGTTCACAACTAAGTCACCAAAAGTCACTTTTACAGATACAGTCCAGTTCAATCCAGGACCAGAAAGGACGGTCGTCTGACTAGACTGGTACAATATGGTGGTTTTTGTATTATGAACGCCAACTTTGATTTTACTAGTAAACATACAGCACAGCCTCACATGGCAGCTTAGATTTATTTATATCACAAGACGACCTGATGTGCGGTAGACATGATCCATGGAGAAGATCAATCTGTCAATCTGTCCCACTAGCTGGTCATGTGACTAAAGTCTATCCAGCTTCACAATGCAGGAATGAAGATGGAAACAGAACTAAATCATGTCTCTGTAAAATAGTTTATTTAAATCAGCCTCTGATCCTCCTACAAGGTTGGTTTCAGGACTTGAGGTCAAGTTTTATTTTTTATCGGGGACCCAGACCAGACTTGTGTCCTGTAGGGTTTATAAATCTCTAATGCAGACCCAGATAAACTCTGAAGTTTATCAGGTTCTACAGAATCCTGTTAATGTTCCGCTAATGTGAAGCAGATATACATGAGACATAGAGAGCAGTGGGATACAAGAAATCTGAGAGAGTCTGAGAGACATCTATGTGAAAGAGACAGAGACATCTGTAAGATAAAAACTGAGAGACATCTATGTGAAAGAGACAGAGACATCTATTAGAGAAAAACTGAGAGACATCTATGTGACAAAGACTAAGAGAAATCTAAGAAACAAAAACTGAGAGACATCTATGGGACAAAAACTGAGAGACATCTACGTGACAGAGACTGAGAGACATCTATGTAACAAAGACCGAGAAAAATCTAAGTGACAAAGACTGAGAGACATCTATGTGACAGACACTGAGAGACATCTATGTGACAGAGACTGAGAGACATCTATGTGACAAAGACCGAGAAAAATCTACGTGACAAAGACTGAGAGACATCTATGTGACAGAGACTGAGAGACATCTATGTGACAAAGACAGAGAAAAATCTACGTGACAAAGACTGAGAGACATCTATGTGACAAAGACCGAGAAAAATCTATGTGACAGAGACTGAGAGACATCTATGTGACAGAGACTGAGAGACATCTACGGGACAAAGACTGAGAGACATCTATGTGACAAAGACCGAGAGACAAATACGTGACAGAGACTGAGAGACATCTACATGACAGAGATTGAGAGACATCTATGGGACAAAGACTGAGAGACATCTATGTGACAAAGACTGAGAGACATCTACGGGACAAAGACTGAGAGACATCTATGTGACAAAGACCGAGAGACAAATACGTGACAGAGACTGAGAGACATCTACATGACAGAGACTGAGACACATCTATGTGACACAGACTGAGAGACATCTACGTGACAGACACTGAGAGACATCTATGTGAAAGAGACTGAGAGACATCTACGTGACAGAGACTGAGAGACATCTACGGGACAGAGACCGAGAGACATCTACGTGACAAAGACTGAGAAAAATCTACGTAACAGAGACTTAGAGACATCTACATGACAGAGACTGAGAGACATCTATGTGACAGAGACTGAGAGACATCTATGTGACAAAGACTGAGAGACATCTACGGGACAAAGACTGAGAGACATCTATGTGACAAAGACCGAGAGACAAATACGTGACAGAGACTGAGAGACATCTACATGACAGAGACTGAGAAAAATCTACGTAACAGAGACTTAGAGACATCTACATGACAGAGACTGAGAGACATCTATGTGACAGAGACTGAGAGACATCTATGTGACAAAGACTGAGAGACATCTACGGGACAAAGACTGAGAGACATCTATGTGACAAAGACCGAGAGACAAATACGTGACAGAGACTGAGAGACATCTACGTGACAAAGACTGAGAAAAATCTACGTAACAGAGACTTAGAGACATCTACATGACAGAGACTGAGAGACATCTATGTGACAGAGACTGAGAGACATCTATGTGAAAGAGACCGAGCGACATCTACGGGACAAAGACTGAGAGACATCTATGTGACAAAGACTGAGAGACATCTATGTGACAGAGACTAAGAAACATCTACGGGACAAATACTGAGACACATCTATGTGACAGAGACTGAGACACATCTATGTGACACAGACTGAGAGACATCTACGTGACAGAGACTGAGAGACATCTCCGTGACAACGACTGAGAGACATCTACGTGACAGAGACAGAGAGACATCTATGTGACAAAGATTGAGAGACATCTATGTAAAAGAGACCCAGAGACATCTACTTGACAAAGACCGAGAAAAATCTACATGACAAAGACAGAGAGACATCTATGTGACAGAGACTGAGACACATCTATGTGACAAAGACTGAGAGACATCTATGTGACAAAGACTGAGAGACATCTATGTGAAAGAGACCGAGAGACATCTACGTGACAAAGACTGAGAAAAATCTACATGACAGAGACTGAGACACATCTATGTGACAAAGACTGAGAGACATCTACAGGACAAAGACTGAGAGACATCTATGGGACAGAGACCGAGAAACATCTACGTGACAAAGACTGAGAAAAATCTACGTGACAGAGACTGAGAGACATCTACATGACAGAGACTGAGAGACATCTATGTGAAAGAGACCGAGAGACATCTACGTGACAAAGACTGAGAAAAATCTACGTAACAGAGACTTAGAGACATCTACATGACAGAGACTGAGAGACATCTATGTGACAGAGACTGAGAGACATCTATGTGACAAAGACTGAGAGACATCTACGGGACAAAGACTGAGAGACATCTATGTGACAAAGACCGAGAGACAAATACGTGACAGAGACTGAGAGACATCTACGTGACAAAGACTGAGAAAAATCTACGTAACAGAGACTTAGAGACATCTACATGACAGAGACTGAGAGACATCTATGTGACAGAGACTGAGAGACATCTACGTGACAGAGACTGAGAGACATCTACGGGACAGAGACCGAGAGACATCTACGTGACAAAGACTGAGAAAAATCTACGTAACAGAGACTTAGAGACATCTACATGACAGAGACTGAGAGACATCTATGTGACAGAGACTGAGAGACATCTATGTGACAAAGACTGAGAGACATCTACGGGACAAAGACTGAGAGACATCTATGTGACAAAGACCGAGAGACAAATACGTGACAGAGACTGAGAGACATCTACGTGACAAAGACTGAGAGACATCTACGGGACAGAGACCGAGAGACATCTACGTGACAAAGACTGAGAAAAATCTACGTAACAGAGACTTAGAGACATCTACATGACAGAGACTGAGAGACATCTATGTGACAAAGACCGAGAGACATCTATGTGACAAAGACTGAGAGACATCTACGGGACAAAGACTGAGAGACATCTATGTGACAAAGACCGAGAGACAAATACGTGACAGAGACTGAGAGACATCTACGTGACAAAGACTGAGAAAAATCTACGTAACAGAGACTTAGAGACATCTACATGACAGAGACTGAGAGACATCTACGTGACAAAGACTGAGAAAAATCTACGTAACAGAGACTGAGAGACATCTATGTGACAGAGACTGAGAGACATCTATGTGACAAAGACTGAGAGACATCTACGGGACAAAGACTGAGAGACATCTATGTGACAAAGACCGAGAGACAAATACGTGACAGAGACTGAGAGACATCTACGTGACAAAGACTGAGAGACATCTACGGGACAGAGACCGAGAGACATCTACGTGACAAAGACTGAGAAAAATCTACGTAACAGAGACTTAGAGACATCTACATGACAGAGACTGAGAGACATCTATGTGACAGAGACTGAGAGACATCTATGTGACAAAGACTGAGAGACATCTACGGGACAAAGACTGAGAGACATCTATGTGACAAAGACCGAGAGACAAATACGTGACAGAGACTGAGAGACATCTACGTGACAAAGACTGAGAAAAATCTACGTAACAGAGACTTAGAGACATCTACATGACAGAGACTGAGAGACATCTATGTGACAGAGACTGAGAGACATCTACGTGACAGAGACTGAGAGACATCTACGGGACAGAGACCGAGAGACATCTACGTGACAAAGACTGAGAAAAATCTACGTAACAGAGACTTAGAGACATCTACATGACAGAGACTGAGAGACATCTATGTGACAGAGACTGAGAGACATCTATGTGACAAAGACTGAGAGACATCTACGGGACAAAGACTGAGAGACATCTATGTGACAAAGACCGAGAGACAAATACGTGACAGAGACTGAGAGACATCTACGTGACAAAGACTGAGAAAAATCTACGTAACAGAGACTTAGAGACATCTACATGACAGAGACTGAGAGACATCTATGTGACAGAGACTGAGAGACATCTATGTGAAAGAGACCGAGCGACATCTACGGGACAAAGACTGAGAGACATCTATGTGACAAAGACTGAGAGACATCTATGTGACAGAGACTAAGAGACATCTACGGGACAAATACTGAGAGACATCTACATGACAGAGACTGAGACACATCTATGTGACACAGACTGAGAGACATCTACGTGACAGAGACTGAGAGACATCTCCGTGACAACGACTGAGAGACATCTACGTGACAGAGACAGAGAGACATCTATGTGACAAAGATTGAGAGACATCTATGTAAAAGAGACCCAGAGACATCTACTTGACAAAGACCGAGAAAAATCTACATGACAAAGACAGAGAGACATCTATGTGACAGAGACTGAGACACATCTATGTGACAAAGACTGAGAGACATCTATGTGACAAAGACTGAGAGACATCTATGTGAAAGAGACCGAGAGACATCTACGTGACAAAGACTGAGAAAAATCTACATGACAGAGACTGAGACACATCTATGTGACAAAGACTGAGAGACATCTACAGGACAAAGACTGAGAGACATCTATGGGACAGAGACCGAGAAACATCTACGTGACAAAGACTGAGAAAAATCTACGTGACAGAGACTGAGAGACATCTACATGACAGAGACTGAGAGACATCTATGTGAAAGAGACCGAGAGACATCTACCGGGACAAAGACTGAGAGACATCTATGTGACAAAGACTGAGAGACATCTATGTGACAGAGACTAAGAGACATCTACGGGACAAATACTGAGAGACATCAACGGGACAAATACTGAGAAACTTCAACGTGACAGAGACTGAGAGACATCTACATGACAGAGACTGAGAGACATCTACGGGACAAAGACTGAGAGACAAATACGTGACAGAGACTGAGAGACATCTACGGGACAAAGACCGAGAGACATCTACATGACAAAGACCAAGAAAAATCTAGGTGACAAAGACTGAGACACATCTATGTGACAGAGACTGAGAGACATCTATGTGACAGAGACTGAAAGACATCTACGTGACAAAAACTTAGAGGTATCTACTTGACAGAGACTGAGAGACATCTACGGGACAGAGACTGAGAGACATCTCTGTGACAGAGACTGAGAGACATCTATGTGAAAGAGACCGAGAGACATCTACGTGAAAGAGGCCGAGAGACATCTACGTGACAAAGGCCGAGAAAAATCTACGTGACAGAGACCGAGAGAAATCTACGTGACAGAGACTGAGAGACATCTACGTGACAGAGACTGAGAGACATCTACGTGACAGAGACTGAGAGACATCTACTGGACAGACACTGAGAGGCATCTATGTGAAAGAGACTGAGAGACATCTACGTGACAGAGACTGAGAGACATCTACGTGACAGAGACCGAGAGACATCTACGTGACAGAGACCGAGAGACATCTATGTGACAGAGACTGAAAGACATCTATGTGACATAGACTTTGAGACATCTACGTGACAGAGACCGAGAGACATCTATGTGACAGAGACTGAAAGACATCTATGTGACAGAGACTGAGAGACACCTACGTGACAAAGACTGAAAGACATCTACATGATGTCTGGTCTGTTTAACACCTGATCAAATCCAGTCTCCGTCTTCTTGTCCTTGTCCTCCGTTTAAGAGCAGTTCATACCATCACTTCTTCTTTCTTTCTGTTAGAAAGGCTCCATCATTCAACAAAATTTCAGTGAAGTTTAATTTGTGATGAGACTTAAGGCACATGATTGGTTAGTAGAATACAGTGTGTGCAGAATTATTAGGCAAGTTGTATTTTTGAAGATTAATTTTATTATAGAACAACAACTATATTCGCAGTGAACATAAAAGACTCATAACTATCAAAGCTGAATATTTTTGGAAGTTGGAGTGGGGCTTTTTTAGTTTTAGTATCTTAGGAGGATATCTGTGTGCAGGTGACTATTACTGTGCATAATTATTAGGCAACTTAACAAAAACCAAATATATACCCATTTCACTTATTTATTTTCACCAGGGAAACCAATATAACAACTCAAAATTTACAAATATACACTTCTGGCATTCAAAAACAAAACAAAAACAAATCAGTGACCAATATAACCACCTTTCTTTGCTTTGCGAGGACACTCAAAAGCCTGCCATCCATAGATTCTGTCAGTGTCTTGATCTGTTCACGATCAACATTGCGTGCAGCAGCAACCACAGCCTCCAAGACACTGTTCAGAGAGGTGTACTGTTTTCCCTCCCTGTAGATCTTACATTTGATGAGGGACCACAGGTTCTCTATGGGGTTAAGATCAGGTGAACAAGGAGGCCATGTCATTATTTTTTCTTCTTTTAGACCTTTTCTGGCCAGCCACGCAGTGGAGTACTTGGATGCGTGTGATGGAGCATTGTCCTGCATGAAAATCATGTTTTTCTTGAACAATGCTGACTTCTTCCTGTACCACTGCTTGAAGAAGGTGTCTTCCAGAAACTGGCAGTAGGACTGGGAGTTGAGCTTGACTCCATCCTCAACCCGAAAAGGTCCCACAAGCTCATCTTTGATGATACCAGCCCATACCAGTATCCCACCTCCACCTTGCTGGCGTCTGAGTCGGAGTGGAGCTCTCTGCCCTGTACTGATCCAGCCACGGGCCCATCCATCTGGCCCATCAAGACTCACTCTCATTTCATCAGTCCATAAAACCTTAGAAAAATCAGTCTTATGATATTTCTTGGCCCAGTCTTGACGTTTTATCTTGTGTGTCTTGTTCAGTGGTGGTCGTTTTTCAGCCTTCCTTACCTTGGCCATGTCCCTGAGTATTGCACACCTTGTGCTTCTTGGCACTCCAGTGATGTTGCAGCTCTGAAATATGGCAAAACTGGTGACCAATGGCATCCTGGCAGCTTCACGCTTGATTTTCCTCAGTTCATGGACAGTTATTTTGCGCCTTGTTTTTTCAACATGCTTCTTGCGACCCTGTTGACTATTTTAAATGAAATGCTTGATTGTTTGATGATCATGCCTCAAAAGCTTGGCAATTTTAAGAGTGCTGAATCCCTCTGCAAGACATCTCCCTATTTTTCACTTTTCAGAGTCCGTCAAATCTCTCTTCTGACCCATTTTGCCAAAGGAATGGAAGTTGCCTAATAATTATGCACACCTGATATTGGGTGTTGATGTCATTAGACCACACCCCTTCTCATTACAGAGATGCACATCACCTGATATGCTTAATTGGTAGTAGGCTTTCAAGCCTGTACCGGTTGGAGTAGAACAACATGCATAAAGAGGATGATGTGATCAAAATACTCATTTGCCTAATAATTCTGCACACACTGTAGATTTATCTTCACCACGGATCGTATCTGTGACTCTTGACACATTCAGAATGGAGAAACTACAACCAGAAATGTACACTAAACATTTTATTTACTCAGATTAAACTTACACATTTAATTTCTGCACAACTTCAGATAAATATACAGATGTGTATTTGTACACACACACGATATCTGACAGTGACCCTGGTCCATAGGAGAGTCCATTTACTGATGTGTTTCTCAGGACCTCTCGGATGAACTCCAGTCTCCACCCATGATGTGTGTGAACGGACCGGAGGACAAGCTGTTTCGCAGCCAGAGCGCCGACATCACTCTGTCTGCTGAAAAGGAGCGCATTAAGAAGATGCTGTCTGAAGGGTAAGTCATACAAAAACACAAAAACTGAGACCAACAGACATCCAGTTTGGTGAATGTGTTCAACCTTTAAACCGCCAGGCAATTTGTGCTGTTTTTAATGAAAACCAGTCTGTAGCAGCTGAAGCTTTTAATCCCTGTATAAACTAGTCTGTAGAAGCTGAAGCTTTAATCCCTGTATAAACTAGTCTGTAGAAGCTGAAGCTTTAATCCCAGTATAAACCAGTCTCCAGCAACTGGAGTTTTTAATCCCAGTATAAACCAGTCTGTAGCAGCTGAAGCTTTAATCCCTGTCAGCATCAGACATGTGTACATATATAGTCACCACATAATCCATGATTAAATAACCAGGAAAACATTAAGTTACATACAAATAAAATAAAATTAATCATCATAAATCAACAGTGAACTGGGATTGCCCTCTGTTACAAATGTGCGTAACATCACCATGGTCTGAAATTAAATCACTTAATCTCCTAATCCATGGTATCATCCCCTTTTCCTTTTTATTCTACCCAGTTCTCCCACTTTCAATAAAAGTTCTCCTCCTGTAGCCTCAGTATGTGTGTATATCTGTCCAAGTCTAACTTTTCCTCCATGGTTTTCAGCCTTTGCTCCTTTGTAGGTGGGTCAGTTTTGTGCCACTCTCTTGCAATGGTCTTCCTACTGGCTGCAATGTAGCACCTTTATTAGATATCTGTCCTGACCCTGGGCGTTTTCTTCTGTCAGATTCCCCAGATATAACACCAGACCTGTTCTAGGTAACTCATACTTCCTTTAATACCTTCCATATGTCTTCCCAATATTCCTCCAGCTTTCAGCATTTTCAGAATATGTGTGTGTGGTCCGCCCCTTCCTGTCCACATGACCTCCAGCACCTCTTCTGTTCTGGCGCATCCCTTTTGTCTTTGGGGTTATAAAACACTGTATGATGTTCTTCCAGATGAACTCTCGCCACATTCTTGACCCAGTGGTTGAATGCTGCACCGTGCACATGTTGTACCAGGTCTGTTACACCTATCCTACAGTCCTCTACTCTGTGTATGTCTCCTTTTGTTATTAAGTAGTAGTCAATTCTAGAGTAGGTTGAATGTGGGTGTGAGAAATGTGTATAATCCCTATCTAATGTATGCATGTCCCTCCAAATATATGGGATTCCTAGCTCTTTTAGTTCATAGTTCAGGTATCTTGAGATATGTGTCCTAGTCCTCCTTGTACTTGTGGTATCTAGGGCATTGTTTAGAATCACATTGAACTCCCCCCACAAATCAATATTCCCTCCATTTCCATCGCTATGACATCAAACAGAGCTTCAAAAATTTCTTCTCACTATCTGGTGGTGCATAAACTTTAAATAATGTGACCATTGGTCCCTCCATTTTCCCCTTGACCACCACATATCTTCCCTCTTTGTCATATATTTCTTCGATATTTTCTAATTTTATAGAGTTCCTTATCAGTATCGCCACCCCTCTCCTACGACTCCGCTGAAATGAACCATAGAACATGTTGCTGTAACCGTACGTTTTCAGTTTTTCATGTTCTTGGGACGACATGTGTGTTTCTTGTATAAAAATGACCTGCATTTCCTCTTTTCTAAATTTTGTTAATACTTTCCCTCTTTCAATCAGATTGTTCATACCATTGACGTTTAATGACACCATTTTAATTCCCCTATGTTGCATCACATTTTCCTTCTGCACTTCTTTCGGTTTCCTCCATGTCACAAAACAAAGTAGAACAACAGCAAGCAAACAAAAACAAACCAAACTTGGTCTTCCAAGGCATTTGGGAGTTTCGAACCTAACCCCCTATCCCCTGCTGGTGGGTGGGGGGTAAATCCCCTACTAGTGAGAGGCCCCTCACTAGTGGCAGAGATCTCCTTTTTATGTGGTCTCCCAAGCTCACCATAAGTGTCCAGCATTTTAATATATATCAGGGCACCTGGTCAAAGTCTTCTTCACACCATCTTTTTTTAGTTTACAACCCCTGTTCATAATATATGTACCACGTGTGAATGATGTATGTGGTAAACTTGAGTTCCCTCTGGCCAGTGGATCTGCAGTGTGTCCATTAGAGACTGGAACCGGATTGTATTGTATCTCCAGTTTAACATCTTCTGCCAGTACGAATTCTGTGTGAATAAGTTTATCCACATATCCCTGGACGGAGTCTCCCTTTATTCCCTCCTTAAGCCCCCAAATGCGGATATTATTCGTTCTCCCTTCTAAGTAATTCAGTTTCGCTTTAGCTTTCTTTGTTGCTCCAGTGAGATCTTAATATCGTGGACTTCTGTGCGCCACTCCTCTCCCTCCGTCACGCGTTGTTCCAAAATTTCGATGTCTTTCCTCTGCTCCCGCATCCCCATGTCCACGGTGTCAAACTTTTTATTTGTTTCTTATCTGTAGCTGTCCAGCCATCGTTTCATCTCTTCCCCTAGTTTGTCCATGAGCTCTTTCAGTTGTCCCACACCTTCAAATGCTCCTCTCCAAATGTCCTCAGTTTGTTTGCTAACTTTGTCCAGCTTGGCATCCACGTTGTTCTGGCCCGTTTCTATTTTAGCCACTTTAACTTCTTTTCAGACACACATGGAACTTTCTGCTCACTGGTTGATCTTTGGCTGCTCCTTATTGGACATTACCATCAATCTAAGCTCTCTGATTGGTGGAAAGTTTGACAGGAAGTGGCTTCATCATCATGTCCAGGTCTAAATAGAGGTCTCTTAGCAACATAGTAGCAAACCTCCTGGACAGGATATAAATGCCTGGGCCAGTGTTCTGCAGGTTTTAGACGTTTCTCTGCTGACTCGAATGAAAGGATCGTTAAGAAGCTGGTGCAGAACGTGACAACAAGCTGAACCTTTTTATTTGAATTAGTGGTGTTGCAACAGGGAATCATCTAAAACCTGCAGGATCCTTGCCCAGGAGGTCCACCGACCTGTTTGCCCGGTAGGTGAACTGCAGGGGGTTTCAGGTTTCCTGTGAGGGACTTCAGGTGGCCCAACACCAGACAATATGATAGAAGAGAATATGCAGAGGTTTTAATGGTTAAACCCACATTATCAGCACTGAGAACCACCAAACCTCTTTGTATGAGAGTTTCAGAAACTGCATCTCATATCAGTTTTAGTCCAGATTCAAAACATACTTAGTTTTCAGGGAATGAAGTTGCTCCTTTTTACTTGATATCACCTGGTTCGGCTTCATTAGAGTCTGATGTGATTTTATCTGTGAAGTCTTCAAGAACACAAGGAGGGCCTTGTTCTGGTGTTGACTCACAGACATCTCTCCATTCAGGCTTTTCAGACGAGTGCTTTAAAAACCTCTCAGTCCAGTTACACTGACAGAAAGTGGCTGCTGAATGGTTACCATGGTAAATAGTTGCCAAGGGAACAACCTCAAAGCTTCCAAGGTGTAGAGGGACAAAACAGAGGCAAAGGATCAGATATAAAGAAGAGCTTTATGTTTATCTCATTATTTGAGGTACTGATATTAAAAGTCTGACAGAAATTCACTAAATACTGTATTTATTGGTCTTTACTGGCATTAGTGTCTGTCATCTTAGTCAGTGTCCATCATGCTCTAGTTATTGCACCTGGTCTATGATGCTAAGCTAACATATGTTTTAGGATCTGGTAAGGAGATGTGGAGTTGCTCTCAGTTCTTTGACATAATGGCTTGGTCTCTTTGGTCAGCTCTGCCCTCTACGGACCTGCCACTGCAGGTTGTAGTCTCATCGTGCATTGTATGCTGTTGGAGCAGCTCAGTGAATAACCAGGCCAGCAGTGTTTTATCACACTCCAAAATCTTGGCAGCAGTACAGTTACAGCTTGAATTACTTACCCTAAATTCAGATGGTGACACATCAGCACAAGGAAACTGTTTGAATCTGCTGTATATGCATGTTTACTATCACTGCTTCCAGTTCTGTCAGGAATGGATATTTACTTTACCTTCAGTTACTCTGCTTTACATCATCAATATGACTTCACCTTTAGGAGCTCCTCTAAAAGGCTCATCAGCAATGAAAAGAAAGAAGATTTGGTAATGCCATTCTACTCTTCCTGCACCAGTTAATATAAACGTCCCATCCACGTTACCAGGTCCACCTTCTAGTACCGGGTCGTCCTCTTCATCAAGACCAGCTTCTAGTACGGGGTCGTCCTCTTCACCAGGACCAGCTTGTAGTACCGGGTCGTCCTCTTCACCAGGACCAGCTTGTAGTACCGGGTCGTCCTCTTTACCAGGACCAGCTTGTAGTACCGGGTCGTCCTCTTCACCAGGACCAGCTTGTAGTACCGGGTCGTCCTCTTCACCAGGACCAGCTTCTAGTACCGGGTCGTCCTCTTCACCAGGACCAGCTTCTAGTACCGGGTCGTCCTCTTCACCAGGACCAGCTTCTAGTACCGGGTCGTCCTCTTCACCAGGACCAGCTTGTAGTACCGGGTCGTTCTCTTCACCAGGACTAGCTTGTAGTACCGGGTCGTTCTCTTCACCAGGACCAGCTTGGAGTACCGGGTCGTCCTCTTCACCAGGACCAGCTTGGAGTACCGGGTCGTTCTCTTCACCAGGACTAGCTTCTAGTACCGGGTCGTCCTCTTCACCCGGACCAGCTTGTAGTACCGGGTCGTCCTCTTCACCAGGACCAGCTTCTAGTACCGGGTCGTTCTCTTCACCAGGACTAGCTTGTAGTACCGGGTCGTCCTCTTCACCAGCACCAGCTTGTAGTACTGGGTCGTCCTCTTCACCAGGACCAGCTTCAAGTACCGGGTCGTCCTCTTCATCAAGAACAGCATCTAGTACCGGGTCGTCCTCTTCACCAGGACCAACTTCTAGTACCAGGTCGTCCTCTTTACCAAGACCAGCTTCTAGTACCGGGTCATCCTCTTTATCAGGACCAGCTTCTAGTACCGGGTCATCCTCTTTATCAGGACCAGCTTGTAGTACCGGGTCGTCCTCTTTTTTTTTTTTTTTTTAACCTGTCCTGTCCAGCATGGTGGCAGCAGAATGATGGTCTGGTTGTTGTGTTGTTCCAAACAAATAAGCTTTGCCAAGAGGAGCTTTATTGGTACAAGGCTCCTCTTGATA
Source organism: Melanotaenia boesemani (assembly GCF_017639745.1). Taxonomy (NCBI): domain Eukaryota; kingdom Metazoa; phylum Chordata; class Actinopteri; order Atheriniformes; family Melanotaeniidae; genus Melanotaenia; species Melanotaenia boesemani. Next base: position 3,686,951 of record NC_055689.1, on the reverse strand, counting down.
ATAATAATAATAAGTATTATTTATTTATTTTGATTTGTGGAATTTGCTGGACCTGAATAATGAAAAGAAGTAAAAAGGAAAGTAGAAAAAAGGAAGAGGAGACAATGATCCAGTAGACAGAAGCAACGAGCTTCAATCCAACCTAACACCAGACAAGCAGCTGCTACACCTGTACAGAAACACAACAGAGAATTTCCTACAGCTTTCCTACAGGAAAACAAAACTGACAATCATCAGGAGTTCCTAAAAAAAAAAAAACAACAACAACACATACACAATAAATAAATAAATAAAATAAAACCAAAAATGCATTATGACAACAATCACAGTACCACAAACCCACTGGAACACTCAGTGATGTGTCAGCATGCAGAGGATGAGAACTGAAGGGATGAGTGTGATCATGCAAATGTGTCTAACCTCTATGGAGGCTAAAGGCAGACTAGGGTGTCCCAGAGACCCGGGCCATCAGCAGCAATCCTAGAACAGGAATCCCAGCCACCCTACCACTAAGACTATCCGGGACCCAGAGTGGCAGAGTAATGCCCTGAGGGAGACATTCCCAGTAGACTAGAGGATAGCGAGCCCCAATTCCGGCCCCTCGACCACCACTACCACACCCCATCTAAATGCAGCAGACTGGGCATCCACCCCAGGGCCAGCAGCACCCCCATAAGCACAGCTAGCTCAGACCCCGGCCCATGGGGCAGCCACCTCCCTCTGCCCACCCCTGGTGGTGCCCAGGAAACAGCGGTGTGAGAGGACCCCATTTCCCTCACCTCCCGCTGGCAATAGTAGGGACCTGTGTTCTCCAGGAGGCCCCCACAACCAGGACGCACCAATCCCAGAAGGCACCCACCCAACACATGTCTGCGGGGAAAGGAGAAGAGGAGGGAGGAAGGAAGACAGTGGGAGACCCAGACCCACTGCCCATCATCCCTGGGCCCACACAGACCTCCCCCAAAAGTCCATGTGGGGCCCCAGACCCCCTCAGCTCCCCAGACCAATACACCCCCCCCTGCCCCCAGACCACACCCTGGGTCCCGGGGCAGCAACCAAACACTAGGGCATGCACCAACCCACCCCTTGATGGCAGACCTCCTTGGATATTACAGCTGCTTCATTTTGTCTGCAGTGTGGCAGTTTGCTGGCCGTGGTTGGGGCATCCTGCATTGGTTCTGCCTTTGTCAGGTGGACCAGCTCTCTCCCTCACTCTCACTTGCTGCAGTAACAGGCCAAACTGCCTTCTCCATCATCTGAGAGTTTGGTGTGTGGCTGCGGTTCCCTTCCTCCTTCGGATAGGGCACATCTAGCCCGTGATGCCACATGCTTTATATATGAATAAACTCACCTAATTTTGTGTTTGTAGACACGAATGTTGGCTGTGCGCTGTGAGTAGGATTTTGCTCCAACGTCTTCTGTCTTGTACGGATCTATTTTGTAAGTACTGCCTGCTTATTGGAGACATCCTCCCTGCTGGACTCCACCCTGTCTGGACCTGATGGCTGCAGTGGGCTCCTGCAGACTTGCTCGGTTTGATTTTGTTTGCATTTAGATTTGTTGTTTTGGACTTTATGTGCTTTTGTTAACAAGTTGTTTTTTGTTTTTTTTTTTTCATTCAGGGCCCCTGGCCTCTAGTAACTGGAGGGGACTACTAGTGGCTCTTTTAAATGTCAGAATGTCAGAAAATGTCAGAAATGTCAGAATGTCAGAAGAAAATTTTTAGGCAACACTATCTGTTGTCCTGGTACAGGTAAGAACCTGCGGTTCTTTTTATATTTACTGGGGTGAAGTTCCCCAGTTGGCATTGTCCATCTTACCCTCTCACTTGCCACGACTCACCACACCTGTCGTCGCCAGGACTGCACCATTCCTGCACCATTCCTGCACCATTCCTGCACCATTCCTGCAACTTTTAAAGTTAAGTTACATTTTTAAAATAAACATTTTCTCTGAACATTTATTTATTAACTGTTAATCCATTAGTCTGACTTTTTCTTTAAATGGACATATGAAATATATAATGGCTAATATACTGTATATTAAATAAATGATCATTCATTCGACTCATAATCCTAAGTTCGGGACATGGATCAATCATGACATGATGTCCCACACCGGATCAGTCTCAGGAGATGATGGGGGGTGATAAACTGGGACAGTGACGCTCTAGTGTTTTGTGTTCAAGCCTCCAGTGTTGTTCTCCTGAAGCATGTCTGATGACAGACAGCCCACCACGCACCAATGAAAACACGGCGACACATTTTACAATGCGTCTTGAAAACATCTCCACTAACGCTGTCCAGCTGATGAAAGCTTTTTCGCTTTTGAGGACATGGTGGAGTATCGGGTGCAGAGGACGTTAATGTGGCGTCTGTTTCTAGGCAACCGTAAACGCCACATGCAGGCAGCGAGCACGGGGGTCCTGCCTAGATCCCACTCACCAGAGTATTTCCTGTGTTTTATTTAGTCCATAATTGTTCAATTTAGTGTTGATGTCTGTGTTGCAGATGTGTATTGTTGGACATTTATGAAAATACGTAATAAATTGTGTTCAATACGGACCGTCCCTACTGAACCAATAAAATGTCAAGAGAAGACGTTTAATTATAAAATAAGAAACAATTATGTATTTTACGGGATGGTTGGCAACCCTACTGCTAGCTTGAACTACAACTGCTTTGCTGGATACCAGTACCCAACCAACTGCTAAACCTGTTAGCACCTGCTGCTAAATCAAATCGCGTTTTCAAAAAGTGCTGCCACATGTCGAATCTTCATCATCACCGGACTAATTTCTTACTTCATAGTGTAATTGCAAAATAAGTAACCTTGTCATTGCGCAGCTGCTTCGTTAGCCTTCTTTTTTTTTTCTTTTTTTTTTTTGTTGTTGTTGTTCCTTTTTTCAGCCCCAGATGGATAATTCCTCTTTATAACGAAGCCCAAAGAGGTGGAGGACGCTGCAGGTAGGTCACGCTGGTGGCAGGTAAGTGACGCTAATGCTGTAGGTGACGTAGTTCCGGGGAGACAGCAGATTCAAACTAGGCGGGCTCAAACATTTATGCTTTCATTCAATTGTATTTTGTGCCAGCCTAATCAAAATATTCTTTAAAGTGGGAAAATAGTGTCTTTAAAAGGTACACTCTGGAGCACAGCGGGGAGGATAGAAAATGCTGGTCTCAGAAAGTCGGTAAAATCCCTCACCGAGGGCTTGACCCGTCTCTCGGAGGAAAATAAGAAGATTAAGGAAACGGTGAGTGATCTGCAGGTGGGGCGCATGAGAGAGAACCTGGTATTTGCAGGGATTCCAGAGCAGACGGAGGAGGACCCCGGCTCGGCGGGAGGAAACCCGGGTCCAGCAGACCAAGACCCATTGTAGCGAAGTTCGTCAGCTTCAAACAAAAGGAGCAGGTGAAGAACCAGGGCCGCGAACTGAAGGGAAGAACTTTGGAGTAAATGACCAATATCCGAGAGAGATTCTGGACCGACGGAGAGTCCTGTTTCCCATCAGGAGGAAATCTATCACTGAAGGCGCTCGCGCTGTCATCGCTGTGGATAAATTATTTATTAATGGACAGCTGTACCGCGACCCGGACATCACTCCGTGGCTCTACTGACTTGGTATGTGCTTTAATTTTCCTGTTTTCTCACTAGATCATGTTATATCCATAAAACCACCATAAAAGATAATTTAGTTAACAGTAAATCCACTGCCCGTCTCCACTACACTGATCTCAACACAGATGTGTTTTTTAAATTACTTTTTTCCTTTGGCACTGTCGCTATTTTCACTCTTTACACTTCTTCTTTTCGACCCTTTAACGGTTATTGGTAATCTCACTTGTCATTATATTATTTACACATCAGCACTTTTCATGATTCACAGGAACACACACAGAACAGCACAAGCGCACATACATCCCTGTCACAACCAGCTGGCAGATACACATGCACGCGGAGAAGCAGTGGGATGCACGCACACACGCTTCAGTAATATGCATATAGCCCTCATTTCTGTGGTTTGTTCATGAACGAACTCACATTTGTCACTTGGAATGTGCGTGGTGCTGGCACAAGGGAAAAGAGGTTAAACATTTTTAATCGTTTGCAAGAAATGAAAGCAGATATAATATTACTCCAAGAGACTCATTTATCAAACTCAACAATAGATCTTCTCTCAACAACCCAGTTTCCACACGTGTATTCAGCTTGTTATAATTCTAGGCAGAGAGGAGTAGCAACTCTCATTAATAGAAGGTTAAATTTTGACATAGATAATACAATCATAGATCCAGAAGGCAGATTTATAATAGTTACATTATCTATTAAAAATGTTAAGTTATGTATCGCAAATATATATGGTCCAAATGTTGATGATCCCTCCTTCTTTCACTCCCTCTTCGCCTCACTCTATGGTCACTTAGATAACACATTAATTATAGGAGGTGATTTTAACATTATACTGGACAAACAAAGTACCACAGGAGCTCATCGAGTCTGGAAATCCTCAGAAACTGTAAAACAGTACATGAAGGATTTTGGTCTCTGTGATGCTTGGCGCTCTCACCATCCCACACTAAGAGAATACACCTTCTTCTCTTCAGTCCACCATTCCTATTCTAGATTAGATTATTTCTTAACTAGCAGCTCGCTGATGAATGACATGTCAGAAATCAGAATCCATCCTATTAGCATTAGTGATCACCCACCAGTATAATTCACTCTGAGAAATAAGAGCAATAAACCAGCAACTAGAAACTGGAGATTTAATACGTCATTACTTAAAGATCCTGAGTTTATCAGCTACTTTAAAAAAAAAATGGTCCTTATATCTAGAAAATAACGACTTGCCAGAAACATCAGCGTGTGTTCTTTGGGAAGCATGAAAAGCATTAATGACATGGAAAATAATTTCTTTCTCTTCTCATAAGAAAAATAAGGAAACTTTGAGAATCTCAGAGTTAGGACTCAGAATTAAATCCTTAGAGGACGCCTTTTTCCCGGGGGCGCTGCCAGGGGCGGGTAGGGGAGGTGGTTGCCCCGTGGGCCGGAAACCGGGGCGGTTGGACTGATGATGGGCTGCTGATCTTGGGGGATGCCCAGTCGGCCGCATCTGGGTGGGAGGTGATGGGGGGTGGCTGGGGATGGCGGTGAGGTGGCTGGGGATGGCGGTGAGGGCTGGATCTGGGGCTCGCCATTCTCTGGTCTGCCGGGGATGTCTCCCACAGGGCATGGTGGGAGGGAGGGGGGGCTTAGGGAGTGAGAGTGGGAGGGTTGTATACTGCGTGAGTGTTTATATTGTGTGGGTGGGGGTGAGGATGCATGTATGTGTTAGGATGAGCAGGAGTGTGCAAGGATATAGGTGTGTGCATGTGTTTCTGTGTGTGGTTGGGGCGGGGTTAAGTGCACTTGTGGGGGGGACCTGGGCGGGCCTGGGGGGGCCTGGGGGTGGTGTGCCGTGGGTCTGGGCTCTGCCGCTGTCCCCATCCTCTCATTCCCCGTTAGGTATGTGGGGGGTACCTTCTGGGGTCGGTGGTGGCTCATTGGCTGTGGTCCCTGTATGGCCCGGTCGTGGGGGTTGCCACTAGAGGCTCAACATCCAGAGGGAAGTTTTGCTTGGGGCTTGCTGTCCTCTGGTCCACCTAGGGTGTCCCCCACGGGGCATGGTGGGTGGGTTATGTGTGACATGACTGTGTGATGGTGAGTGCTTGTGGGTACGGTACAGGGGAGGGTGTGAGTGTGGGGTTATATGGGGTGCAGATTGGAGTGGGTGGGGGAAGGGGGTCGATGGCGCCCTGGTTCCCGGGGTGTACGGCTGGAACATCGAGATTCCCATGTTGCAGGCCCTCTGCCTTTGGGGGGTGGGGTGGCCGCCTCTGGGCTCCTGGGGCCCTGGGCCCTTCGCTTGGGCTGCCCTGGGTGGCGGGTCTCTGGCGGGGCCGGCAGCTGCCGATCTTGGCCCACTGGGACCTGTGCCCCAAGACCGTGGGGGGCTCTTGCTGGGGCTCTCCTCTGCCGCCCTTCGGGTGGGGCTGGAGTTGTCTTCGGGGTGGGGTAGCTTAGGTTAGTGCTCCTGGTCGGCTGCTAAGGGCCCGGGTCTCTGGGCTGCCCTGGTCTGCCTCTGACCTCCTTAGAGGCGTGGTCGCATTTGCACGAGCTCACTCACCACTTTTCATCAATGATCACTCCTTATTCCTCATGCTCTGCATGCTGACACAGTCACTGAGTTGTCCAGTGGGTTTATACACTAAGAGATAATTCTTTTTTTTATTTTTCCTGGGAGTTATTATCTGGTCGCTGTTATGCTACTTTCATGTTATGCCTTTTTGATTTGGTTATTATTTAAAAACTCTTAATGACTAGTAGCTCTGTTTTTTTTGTTTTTTTTTATGTGTGTGTGTGTGTGTTTCTGTTTTTGTTTTTGTAAAAGTTGTAGGAAATTTTCTGGTATGTTCATGTACGGGTTTAACAGTTTGTTGTCTGGTGATGGTGTGGATTAAAGGGTCGTTTCCTTCTGTCTGTGATGTTTTTGTCTCCTTTCTTCTTTCATTTTTGCATCTTTTTGATATTTTCCATTATTTCTGTCCCTTCAGGTCAGGCCCAGCAAGATTACATAGATTCCATGATTCAAAGTAAATAAATAATTAAATGAATCAGATTATCAAGAGGAGCCTTACCCATAGGCCTCCCTTTGGCAGAGCAAATTTGTTCAGTACTATACAGCAACCAGATTATCATTTTGCTTGCTATGATGCTGGACAGGACAAGTTAAAAAAAAAAAAATAATTTTATATAACAAAGCCCATTAACCACTTACTGAAGCAACCTTTTTCCATAGGGGTGACGGGTCCTAAGCGGTCGCTTAGTCCGCTTAGTGGCAAAACCAGCTCTGGACCCAACCCAGGTGTTAGTCATCTTAAAGGAATTGTATAGCTGTTCCAGAAACACTGATGGCATTTAAGCAACCTGATGGCTTGCTTAATGCTGACATTTTGCTGCGTGATCAGTTTGTAGAGCATGTGCTGGACAACGCCCTTCGCCTGGAGCTCAAACAGTTTGTTCATTCTCATCCTGTTGCTACCCTGCTGGAGGTGTGTGGAGAGGCTATCTGGTGGGAGAGGGAGGGATTAACAAGTGGTGCAAGAAAACGTAGCCACTCCCTCCCATCCATGCATCCATCCATCCAACCAACCATCTTCTGCCGCTTATCTGGAATCGGGTCGTGGGGGCAGCTGCCTAAATAGGGAAACCCAAACTTCCCTCTCCCCGGCCACATTCGCCAGCTCATCCGGGGGGATCCCGAGGCATTCTCAGGCCAGCCGCGAGATGTAGTCTGTCCAGAGTGTCCTTGGTCTTCCCCGGGGCCTCTTGGGTGGACATGCCTGGAACACCTCACCAGGGAGGTGTTCAGGAGGCATCCTGACCAGATGCCCGAGCCACCTCATCTGCCTCCTCTCGATGTGGAGGAGCAGCGACTCTACTCTGATCCCCTCTCGGATCACCGAGCTTCTCACCCTATCTCTAAGGGAGAGCCCGGCCACCCTGCAGAGAAAACTCATTTCAGCCGCTTGTATTTGCAATCTTGTTCTTTCGGTCAATACCCACAGCTCATGACCATAGGTGTATAGGACCATGCATGGTTTACAAAATGGCGTGCATGGCAGTTCTTGGTCAGCCCCACCTACCTCCACATGCTCTGAACTTGATGAGCTGATGTAGCTTTGGAAGCAGCAGCATGAGCAGCTTGAGCAGCTAACTCAGACTGTTGCCAGCCTGTAGACTTCTTTTCCACAGGCACGGCCTGCTGGTCCTGTGATCTGTCTTTGGTGTTGACAGCCCGGTTATTTTTCCAAGGAGTGTAATTGTAAGCAGGTTTGCGCTCGTGTCATTTGTGCGGCTGGCCAGTCTTCTGCCATAGCCAGTCTGGCTAACATTCAGCAGTCGGAAAAATAGAACTCACTGAGCGGTTGAGCCACAGCTCAGATAGGGGTTTAGCAGGTCACAGGGAGCAGCTGCAGGCATTCTGTCCAACCATGGACATTGTTATGGGTGTTTTCTTGAACAATTTGCACCTTTGGGGGTGCAATTGCCTTCAGTCCTGTCATTGGTTAAAGCTCCAGGCTGCTAATGGTCTTTCCATCCCGTACATTGACTAGTTGGAGTTGGACATCAGTCTTTGTGATAAGGTGATCCCGCGTTGTGGTCAAGGACCCTACTGGCACTGGATCTTCCGTTCCTGGGATTCTGAGGATAAATGTCAATTGGCATTGCTGCCAGGAGATTTTTGGGGCCAATGGCTTCTTTCTGTTCAACTTACTTGCTGTGATGCAATTGCCTGGTCCAGTCATCAAGGCCCTGCAGCAGTCACCAAACATCATGGTCCATTAGGAGCGCAAATCCCTGGTGGACTTATGAAACTTGTGGCTAGTATATGCCCCAAACAATTCTCTTGTCAGGCTCCACTTTTTGAGTCTGGTCTTCCAGCTGGGCTGCTGGCCTCCCCATGTCTGATCCAGGTTGTAAGGGGGATAACTTACATTTATGTCAGCAATGTAGGGACCACAGATGTTGTCCTCTATTCACAAACTCGCCTTTGGGCTTTGAGTTTAGCAGACTTTGTCAGTCCCCATTAACCAGCTCTTGGAGATCCCAGGTCAGGTGATACGGGAGAGCAGCAATCCTTATACCTCCCCAATAGTCCTGGTTAGGAAGAAGGAAGGCAGCCTCCGTATGTGTGTTGATTACTGCCTGCTTAACAGCAAGACAAGGAAGGATGCTTTTCCTTCACCTCGTATTGAGGAAAGCCATTATGGCTTATTGGGGTCCCAGTGGCTCTCCACACTGGACCTGGCCAGTGGTTACAAACCAGGTGCGTGTGTCAGAACAGGACAAGTCAAAAACAACCTTCTGTATGGCATTTGGACCTTTCGAGTGGAATGGTAGGCTGTTTGGGCTGTGTAATGCACCCAGTACTTTCCAGCGTCTCATGCAGACAATGTTCGGGGATCAGCAGTGTCAGTCTCTTCTCCTATATCTGGATGACATCATTGTCTTCTCCTCTTCAGTCTCCCAGCATGTCCACTGGCTGGATGTGGTTCTTGATTGTCTCCAGAACAAAGGCCTGAAAGTGAAGCTTGAGAAATGTGTGGCCACAGACCCAGCCAAAACCAAGACAGTGGCCAGGTGGCCCCGTCCTACTCATGTCTCAGAGCTTTGTTAATTTTTGGGCTTTGCCAGTTATTACAGGAGCTTTGTGAAGGGCTTTGCCAAGTTGGTGGGTCCTCTCCATTAGTTTGTGTCATAGTCGGTAGGCACGAAGTCCAGAAAGGAGTCTGGCCAGGCATTTTAAGCTGCATGGACTTCAGAGTGTGAGGGGGACTTTGAGGCTCTCAAGTCAAAATTGACTTCTGCCCCAGTGCAGGTTTATGCAGATTTTTTACATCCTTTCATTTTGGAGAGCGATGCTTCCCATAGTGGACTAGGAGCTGTGCTTCCACAGGAGACTGGCGATGGTGTTAGGCGTATTGCACATTGTTGTGGCCTTAGACCAACGGAGCGTAACATGGCTAACTAAAGCTCCATGAAGCTAAAATTTCTGGCATTGAAGTGGGCCACAACTGAAAAATTTAGAGTATCTCTTGGGGCACCGGTGTGTGGTTTATACAGATAACAACTCTCCCAGCCAAGCTGGGAGCAGCTGAGCATCACTGAGCAGCTCAACTTGCTGCTTTTGATTTCACTACCAAGATAACTTGGTCAGGTCGCAGCAACACAAATGCTGATGCGCTCTCCTGCCAGCCTACATCAGTCACTACCTTGGCCAAGCGGTTGTTGTCTGGCACCCCTGTCCCAGAGGCTCTGCAGTCTGCCCCTTTGCATGCTCCTGTGTTAGTAAATTAATCAAGGGGGACTGTTTCTGCCATTCTATTCTACATCTGACCTGTGCATCACGCAGGATGCTGACCCCTTCCTGAAATATTTTTTCAGGTATTGGAGGAGGCAGGTCCACCCCACTCCAGAAGAAAGTCAGCAGCTCACTAAACCTTCTCTGGTTTTGTTAAAACATTGGGGTATTCTTGTGGAGAAAAATGGGGTGGTCTGTTGGTGGGTTCAGTGTTCAAATAGAGGAAAGCAGATGTTGCAGTTAATTTTGCCATCAGTTCTTAAACAGGATGTCTTGACACAGTTACATCAGGAACACGGGGGCATCAAGGTGTAGAACACACCACTGAGCTGGTGCATCAGCACTGTTATTGGCTCAGGATGTCTCCAGCAGCAGTCTCTTCATCCTCCTCAATAGACCCACAAAACCCTGCTCAGTCAATTCTGCAATGCCCACCCACTTAGGGGCTGAGCAACACGCAAATATGCACCATCTCCCTCGACCTGTGGACCAGCATGGTGATGTCCTTGGACCCATACGCACAGTCCGCCATCTTTCGACCTTGGCATTAGATGGTGCTGTTTTTCTGAACATCATTGGGTAGAATTAGGTAAAAATTATATTTGACAAACTATTTGTATATAAAGTGTATATAAAAGAGGTATAATAAGAGATATATAAAGATGATCCTTGAAAGTCAGACATTACTGCCAACCTAAAACCTTCATTTCCTTCCCACAGCCAGGCAGCCATTCAGGAAGCTCTGGCTGCACTAACAGCTGGAACCTGCTCAGTCTTGATTGGTCAATAGGCAAGGATCTGGCCCAAGACACGCCTTGAAAGGCTCCCTCCCTCATTTACATAACGAGGTAGAAATGCATAAGGAGACGTTAAAATATAAAAAGGAAACAGAGAAATGAATATGCTTGGAAAAGAAAATGTAAAATAGCAGTAAACTAACACAAAATAAATATAGACATAAAAACAAAGGAAGTAAAAAAATAAATAAACTGAACTGCAAATGACAGAGAAAAGTGAACAAATAGGAATATTAACACAGCTGGAAATGACAAAATAAATATACATTTGTGCCATGTTTTATAGGTTTCGTAAAAACTATTTTTTATTTATTTTTATTTTTTATATTTTCTTATATAATTTATTGCTACATCAGTTTATTTATTGAGCCATTTTTATATTTCTGTATTTATTTTTTGTTTTGACAGTTTCAGTCCTCCATAGTGGTACATTAACATATTCAGCCTGTTGTTCTGTCTGCTGTTGTGTAGTTAAATTAATTGCCTTTCCAGATTAAAAGTTGTTCTTGGTCTTGGATTTTATTAAATAAATTTCTAAATAAATGTGATTTATAGTCCAGTGCAACTTCTATAAGTTTTTTCCCTCTTCGTAACATATTTAATGACTGATGCCACTTATACTCCAGAAAATATGTTAGCCATCAGAAGATGCTCCACTGTGGTCATAAAGGGATGGACATGGTCAGCAACAATACTCAGGTAGGCTGTGCTGGTTAAACCAGGCCACGTTGGTACTAAGGGTGGGCCAAGAAAATCTCCCCCCACCATTACACCAGCAGCAGCCTGAAGCGTTGATCCAAGGCAGGATGGATCCATGTTTTCATGATGTTTCCAGCAGATTCTGAGCCTAGCATCTGAATGTGTAACTGAAATGGAGACTCATCAGACCAGCAACGTTTCTCCATCTTCTATTGTCCAGTGTTGGTGAGTGTGTGTGAACTGTAGCCTCAGTTTCCTGTTCTTAGCTGGCAGGAGGCACCCGGTGTGTCTTCTGCTCCTGCAGCCCATCTGCTTTGAGGCTGGACTTGTTGTGTGTTCAGAGATGCCGTTCTCCAGACCTTGGTGGGAACCAGTGGTTAATGTTTTCTTTTCCGTTGTCGTGTGTTATGTCATATATTTGTGTCTTTCAGGTCTGTCTGTGAGATGAACATGGAGGCTGAGTTCTTCACTCTGCAGGACAGCAACTCCAAGTTGGTGGCAGCTCTGCACGAGGCTAATGCTAACGTGGAGCAGTGGAAAAAACAGCTGGCGGCGTATCAGGAGGAGACTGGTAGACTCAGAGAGCAGGTCAGCTTTAATACTGACACTTTTAGAATAGTTTCTGGGTTCTATTTAAACATGCCTATGTGCAGGAGAAGAGGAAAATCAACCCATAGTTTATAGCAAAGCATTGTTAATCTGGAAGGACATTATTAAATGATTCCTTGTCTCACAGTCAGTAGAAGAAATGTTATCGTCATAACATTTAAAATGATCTGTACATAAAGCCTAGATTAAACTAAATGTGCTTATTATCATATTTATATTATACATTTTATTCAATATTAGGTCATAAAGGATCTGTTAGAGTAACAAGGAAAGATAGATCGGTTCATCCTTATACTTTACATGGAATAGCAGATTTACATCCAGTGCTGTGTAAAAGTCTTGAGCCACCGTTATATATTTTTATTTTGCCAGAGAAACTCAAATTATGTACAGTAATTTATTGATACATGTGAGCATAAATATGAATATGAGTTAGTGTTTAGTTCTAAGGAGTTAAAAGTAAAATATTTTATCTCAGCAGCTTTATTCTTCATCCCAGTCTGATCCATAGAGAGGCTTTCAGTTGTCAGGAATAGTTCTCCAGGATTTTCAAAGCTCTTCTTTGGATGTTTCTGCCTTTTGTTCTGTTCTTTGTCTAGATTATTCCACACTGCTTCAGTAATGTTGAGGTCTGGCAAGGCAAGTATGTCTGTATGTCACATTTCATGTACAGGACAATTCAAAGTGCTTTACATAAAACATAAAAGGCATCACAGCGAGGTGCAGAAAGCAATACCAAGTGCATTAAAAACAAACTTTAAAATAAATAAAAGAAAGAAAAAAAACTAGAAAGACAAAAGCTCAAATAAAATAGATAAAATAGACAAAGTTCCAGTGTGAGGAATCAACAGATGTTCTGATAAAAGGCAGCAAATAGAAAACTTTTTACCCTGATGTAAAACTGCTGAGTCAGCGGACCTGCAGTTTACTGGGAGTTTGCTCCACATGTCAGGAGTATAAAAGCTGAGGGTTCTGGGGAGGATCCGTCCCGCCATCAGACCCGACGAGGTCCGGGTTCTGGGGAGGATCCGTGCCGCCATCAGACCCGACAAGGTCCGGGTTCTTGGGAGGAGCCGTCCCACCATTGTTATTAAAAACCTTCAGAAAGCCTGGAAAACAATTTTGGAAAATTGCTTTTAAGGTTACAATGAAGTTCAGTTCATTTGAAAGAAATTTGAAGAAATGAGGGCCGGCTCAAGACTTTTGCACGTAGTTCTGTCCAGAGAAGAAGCTGGACTTCCTAGAAGTCCGTAGTGTAGCCAGCGGCGTACTGCTGGTCGGACAACTCATCCCTACCACCAAGAAGATGACGAGTCCTGCTGGAATCAGCTTCCTCATGATAAAAGAAGTCTACCTCAGTTCTGTACATGTTACAGGATGTGTTTCTTGCACCATAGGGGAATCTTGGAAAAGTTTATAGCACCTCAAGCATGAGATGTGTCAGCCAACTGAAAAGATAAAATGGGACAAAGACATCTGATGCTTAAGGAGCAAGATTTTTCACATGATGATTTCAGAAGTTGTTCAGCCTCAGTTGTAGTTTCTATTGATTTTATGATGTGGGGGGTTTGGGTAAGTTTACAGATGGGGTTACCAAGGCAATGATGCTAAATGAATGTTGGAGTAAATCTGAGGAAAATAGCCATGTGATTACTAACACCTCGACAACTTGTCTAACATCCACATTTTGTTTCTTTTCAAACTGTGCTCCTTAAACACCTGAATGATGTGTCTTACTAATGATAACACCTGTGATTAATTACGACAGGTTGTCGTTGTAACAGACCATCTAGCTCCAATATTTTGGGTTTTACAGTAGGATATATGTCCCTCCAGGGTTACCATAAAGTAAGCTGATTATTTTTGGGGAACAATAAATCGGTGAAGCGGCTGCTAAATGTACCTGATGTCCTGACTCAGTTAAGTGAACACACTGAGCTCAATCCAAATTATCTATGTTAGACATGTGCTATAGTCATTAATGAGCTCACCCATGATGTTGAAGCCACGAGTTAATTATCTCCCCTTACAAAAAAAAGCATGCAGAGCACATGTGAACAATGTGGAAATATGTGTAAATGTGCTTATATGTGAAATTCATGTGTTTCCTCTGATGTCAGCACAGAGACTCTGTAAATATGTCTGATTTCATACATTACTATAGAAACCTGCATGGTAAAAGCTGATTGTCAGATCAAGAGTACCATAGCTTTGTAACAGCACCAGACACTCAGGCTGGTGAATGGTAAGCCAAACAGGGCAACATCTAAAACCTGCAGAACAGCGGGCCATGTAGGACCAAATTGAATAGCCCTGATCTAAAACAGGACAGTGGCCTTCGAGGATCAGAGTTTGATACCCAGAATTTTTTTCAAATTAGGCTGCAGACATTTTACTACTAAAGCTTTAATCAAGGTGTTTTTTCCACACTGGCTGAACCAGTAAACTAAACAGTTCAATGCCATATTTTACCACAAAGCTCTTCTGTTGGAGATGCCTCTCCATCCCCCGTCTTCAGTCATCAATTACATATACTGTCACATTTGCTAGGAGATGATTCCTGTAGAAAACCTCTCTGATTCAACCCTCTAACACCTCTATCTCTCCATCATAGCTACATATTACAGTGCTGAATTTCACTTCTGTTTCATTCCTTTGACCTCTGAGACCAGGAAAGTAGATCCTAGAACTCCAATCCTCACTAAGACCAGGAAAGTAGATCATAGAACTCCAGTTCTCACTAAGACCAGGAAGGTAGATCCTAGAACTCCAATCCTCACTAAGACCAGGAAAGTAGATTCTAGAACTCCAGTTCTCACTAAGACCAGGAAAGTAGATCCTAGAACTCCAGTCCTCACTAAGACCAGGAAAGTAGATCCTAGAACTCCAGTCCTCACTAAGACCAGGAAAGTAGATCCTAGAACTCCAGTCCTCACTAAGACCAGGAAAGTAGATCATAGAACTCCAATCCTCACTAAGACCAGGAAAGTAGATCCTAGAACTCCAGTTCTCACTAAGACCAGGAAGGTAGATCCTAGAACTCCAGTCCTCACTAAGACCAGGAAAGTAGATCCTAGAACTCCAATCCTTACTAAGACCAGGAAAGTAGATCCTAGAACTCCAGTTCTCACTAAGACCAGGAAGGTAGATCCTAGAACTCCAGTCCTCACTAAGACCAGGAAAGTAGATCCTAGAACTCCAATCCTCACTAAGACCAGGAAAGTAGATCCTAGAACTACAGTCCTCACTAAGACCAGGAAAGTAGATCATAGAACTCCAATCCTCACTAAGACCAGGAAAGTAGATCCTAGAACTCCAGTTCTCACTAAGACCAGGAAGGTAGATCCTAGAACTCCAGTCCTCACTAAGATCAGGAAAGTAGATCCTAGAACTCCAGTCCTCACTAAGACCAGGAAAGTAGATCCTAGAACTCCAGTCCTCACTAAGACCAGGAAAGTAGATCCTAGAACTCCAGTCCTCACTAAGACCAGGAAAGTAGATCATAGAACTCCAGTCCTCACTAAGACCAGGAAAGTAGATCCTAGAACTCCAGTTCTCACTAAGACCAGGAAGGAAGATCCTAGAACTCCAGTCCTCACTAAGATCAGGAAAGTAGATCATAGAACTCCAGTCCTCACTAAGACCAGGAAAGTAGATCATAGAACTCCAGTTCTCACTAAGACCAGGAAGGAAGATCCTAGAACTCCAGTCCTCACTAAGACCAGGAAAGTAGATTATAGAACTCCAATCCTCACTAAGACCAGGAAAGTAGATCCTAGAACTCCAATCCTCACTAAGACCAGGAAAGTAGATCCTAGAGCTCCAGTTCTCACTAAGACCAGGAAGGTAGATCCTAGAACTCCAGTCCTCACTAAGACCAGGAAAGTAGATTCTAGAACTCCATTCCTCACTAAGACCAGGAAAGTAGATCCTAGAACTCCAGTTCTCACTAAGACCAGGAAAGTAGATCCTAGAACTCCAGTCCTCACTAAGACCAGGAAAGTAGATCCTAGAACTCCAGTCTTTACACTGGCCTCCTGCTGTTAGTTTACAAAGACCTGAAAGGTTTAGGACCAGAATCCATTCAGGATCTTCTGGTTGGTTATAAAGCAGCCAGATCTCTCAGGTCATCAGGGTCAGGTCTACTTTCTGTTTCCAGAGTCAGAACTAAATGTGGAGAGGCAGCGTTCAGCTTTTATGCTCCTCACATGTTGAACAAACTCCCAGAAAACTGCAGGTCTGCTGACTCAGCAGTTTTACATCAGAGTTTAAACTTTTCTATTTGCTGCCATTTATCAGAACTGCTGTTATTTCCCCACACTGGAACTTTATTTCTGGCTTTTTATCTGTTTTATTTTAGGTCTTTTAATCTTTTTGTTTTTTCTTGATTTTATTTAATTTCTTTTATTTCTTTTAAAGTTTGTTTTTAATGCACTTCTTATTGCTTCCGACACTCCGCTGTGACGCTTTTAATGTATTATGTAAAGCACTTTGAATGGTCTTCTACATGAAATGTGCTGTACACATAAATTTGCCTTGCCTTTGCACTTGGCAGATATTTTAATCATTCTCACCATTTTACTCTGTATCAACAAATGAATTCTTTTTGGTGAGAAGCGTATTTCCTTAAGACCAAAACAGGTCCCTCTGTCTGAGAAAGAGGATCAGTTGGCTAAAATGGTTCAAGTCTCTGGGGTGGGTTGAGAGGGAAAAAGGTTTGTAGGACAGCAATATCCTACTTTCAATGCCCCAGTTAGGAAAAATGAAAAATCACCAGAGGGAGCTGGCAACCACTCACTGGTGTTTTTTTCCTCTTTTTCTTTCTGCTGTCCTCACTTATCTACACCACACATAGTTTAAAATAATCCTGCTTGCTGCAGGGCTCCAGGGCTTCTGAAGGGTCTGTTTTCCTTAGATCATAGACGACTGCACCCTTCACAGCTTTGCATGTCTCTTTCAGTCTTAATTAGTGAGGAACAAAGGAAAGTTACACATAATCTATGTAAAGCCTTGTTTCACCCAGCTGGTCTGGGTCAGGACAGGACGGGTCCAGATGCATTTCTTTGTGTTTCTGCAGACACAAACTGGGAAGGTGACAGAACATCTGAGCCGTCCTACTTTTCGGGGGCTCTCCAGTATGTGTCCCAATCTTACCGATCAGACTCTAAAAGGTGGAGCTTGACATGCTGCAATTGATTGATTTGTGGAAAGAATCACCCCTACCTGTGTGACTCAACAATAAGAACAAAGCAAAACTCTGCTAGATCACCAGCCCTCCGGTCGATAGCTTTCCTTTTGGATCAGGGGTTCCCAACCTATTTTCCTTGGAGACTCTCTTCATGCAAATGCTAAAAAGCCATGAACCCCCTTCCCACCCCGAGTTGTGACCATGATGCTTTCAAAAGTGAGATTCTCACCATAAATAATGTTCTCCGACTGAGTCCTGTTCTTTGACAGAGCCAAGGTTAAATTAACAACATATAGCCTTACTTTTTTTCTTAAAATAGGGAAAATGTTTGTAAATTAATCACAATGGTTCTGAATGTTCAAAGCCTTGGGACCCCCTGTGCTTGTTGGGGGACCCCCTTGGGAGTCCTGGACCCCACGTTGGGAATCACTGTTTTAGGTGATTAATGGAAATTTTCCAGGCATTTATAACCTGTCCAGGAGGTTTGCTACTATGTTGCTAAGAGACCTCTATTTAGACCTGGACATGCTGATGAAGCCACTTCCTGTCAGACTTTCCACCAATCAGAGAACTTAGATTGATGGTAATGTCCAATCAGGAACAGCCAAAGATCAACCAGTGAGCAGAAAGTTCTATGTGTGTGTGAAAAGAAGAAACATAATGCTCCTCTATGGCTGGAATAAAGCCCAGACATGCTGACTCCATTAGATTCTGGTGTTTTGGTGCAAACCTTTATCTGGTGTAACAGACTCTATTCATTTTTATATGGTTTTCTAGGTGGCTGAACTAGAGGCCCATGGAGGTCAAGGACCCAGTGATTTACTTAAGGATGAGCTGACACAGTCCCTAGAAGAGCTGGAGGCCTTACTGAAGGCCAAAGATGAGGTTGGAGTAGTTGTTCTTTTCTCATCATTAAGTTCTCAGATAATAGAGAATAATTTAGAAAAATCCTAAACCATCATGATAAAAGAAGCCCGGTGATCAGTTCCTGATTCCTTTTCAGGAAATCCACATTTTGCAAAGCAAGAAAGCAGAATACCATGAGATGGAGCATGACAGGGACGAGGCTATCCACCGATTAAGGGTAGGAGGGATTTAATCACACTTACTGACGAACAGCGGGATAACAAAATGCTTGTTAATGAGCAACTTACGTCACTGTGGCTTTGTCCATCATGTTGGGGGAACCTGGTTACTGTTTCCATCCACACTTTCAGGTTTCTCTGTAGTAAACTAACCAGTGAAACCAGTAAGCAGTCCTGAATGTGTGACGGAAACAGAGGATGAAAATCTGTTGCTTCATTTCCTGTTTAGAGCCGCTGGTCACAATAAAATACCCGTCAGAAATTCTGAATAAGAGAGAGATGGATAAGATGATGGCCACTGCTATGGTTCCTCCAACATGGCGGATCAGTCCCACAGTCTCGTGTGTACGTTCTCTATAGTCTTCTGTTGGGCAAGTATTTATTAATGGTTCAACCATCAAATCAGTCCTGATTCATTCCTCCCTTGTTTCTTATGTAACTATCGGTTACTAATCATTAGATACTTAATGAAGTCTGATTACATATTTATGCAAGCCATTTGTTCCCTGGGATCTAATCCAAGTCTCATGTCGGCTTCAGGAGTTGGAGATGCGAAACTCTGAGTTGGAACGTCGCATCCAGAACACAGAGCAGAACCTCAGTAACTCTCTGGAGGAGCGGGATCGTGTGGACTCCGAGATCCACAGGGCGATAGAAATTCTGGACATCAAGATCTTTGACCTGAACGACCTGCGGCAGAGTCTTGTTAAACTTATTGACAAATAGAGAAAGGAGAGGGTAGAAATGTAAGCGATGAGAGAAAAGAAAACAGACAGGGTTAAATTAGCCTTGGCTACGGCAGGCTGGAGCTGCTCCCCATCCTTCTCAAGCACAACAACCACTTTAGGTGCAGGAGGGTTGCTCCATATCTGTGTTGAACCAGTGGCTGTGCTGCATCATACCTGGTAGTGCTTGTCCAGTAACGCTTCATGTTGCTATTAAGGGTAACATTCAATGCAATATACCAACTATAAGGTAAGTGCTTGACCATGCTAGACATTTAAACTGGTGCTTGTGGTTTTCATGTCTGACTTTTCTAAACAAGGTGAAAGTGTAGTATCAATATGAATAAGAAGCCTTGTTTTTCATCTTTATAACAAATGATCACATACATATAGGAGCAGCATACTTAATTAAAAATGCAAACAAAAGTTAACATTATAAAACTACTGTTTAGAGTTTTCCATGTTTATGATCCTGCAAAAAATCATTATTACTGAGAAATTACTCAAATATATTATGTTCTGGAAATCTTGTAGTTATGTTACATTCATAATGTGATAAGTTTTAATATGTAATTTAATGAAAGGGAGAAACTGAGTGGTGTTAGTGTTTGATCTTAACGTAATTCAACAACACAGACTAAAAAGAAACAGAAGTTAAAATGTTGAGAACAGAGTGAGTAACTTGTCCATTAGCTTGTCTTTTACTGGATCTTTATTTAGGTTAATAAGACGTATTTACAACCCCAGTTCTAAAGAAAGTTGGGACTCTGTGTAAAATGTAAATAAAAACAGAATAATCAGCTCATATTTTATTCCCAGTAGCAGATTGTAGCAGGATGAACCATGTGATGAAAATATGAGCTGATAGTGAATCTGATGCAGCAACACGTCTGAAAAAAGTTGGAACAGGAGCAACAAAAGGCTGGAAAAGTACCTGGTACAAACCAGAAACACTTGGAGGAGAATTTGACAACTAACCAGGTTACCTGGTAACAGGTCAGTAACATGACTGGTATAAAAGGAGCATTTCAGAGAGGCAGAGTCTCTCAGATGGAAAGACAAACAGAGAGAACTGGAGTTGTAATTATTTTCTAAGCTAGAGTAACCAATAAGAATATATTAATAACATATTTTAAGCATTTTAAACATTTTAGTAATGATATAGTGATGACAACCATAGGAAAATAAAATGACTTATTTTGAGAGTTTAGGTGAAGCTTTAGGACGCTTCAGTCTCAGTAACTGAGTCATCTAATAGCAAAACCACATACATGACAACCTTTAAGTGATAGCTGCACATTAAAATAAACAACCTGCTGTGACTTGATGTGATGCAAGAAAAAACCTTTTCTGCCTTTCTTTACTTTTACTTTTAGCTGTGGAAAATAAGCCATTGGGCCTTGAGAGTGTGGCTGGAATACTGTCTGATCACATGAACTGAACCACATGGTCTAAACTCCTAGATTTGCATGACTTTCTGTTTTTTTTTTTTTTTTTTTTTTTTAAAGCCTTAATCTTTTAAGGGTGGTTGTTAATGGCGATGACAGTTCAGTGTCTGAAACAGTGAGATGCTGTTAGGATGGAAATAAAAGCAAAAAACAAGTCAATCCAAATAACTTTTGTGTTTGAGTTTCTTTATTTTCTGTGGATAATGCTAATAAATTTTTTTTGGGCAATAGTGGAATTAATTTATTTCAAGGTACCAATAGTTTATTTCAAGGTATCAATAATGATAATAATAAAAGCTGCTATAATGACCCATAATGCCCCTTTAACGGTTTGGGAGTGGGTGGAAAGACATAGTTGGCCTCTGTACAATATATCTATCTTGAATTAAATCAGGACATTTAACCTTAAAGTCAACATTTCTGTGACAAAATAAAAGGTATATCCTAACAGGTAAAACCACTAGTAAATGCCTTATTTAGCCCTTAAAAATAAGTGTAGTAGGATAGAAAGAGTTAGCTGACCTAAAGCTGAGTTATTTTAAAGAAAAATGAACACTTTAATGACAAGTTGTCAGTTTGTGGGACGATAATAAACTACTATAATTCCTCATAATGCTCCTTTAAGGGCTCCGTAGAGGGTAGTAAGAAACTGTTGGGCTATAAAATAATTCTTGATTCTTCTGCATCTTTGATACAGCAGCTTGCAAAAGTATTCATACCCCTTGAACATTAAGATAACAAACATAAATATATTTCATTGGAATTTTCTGTGAAAGACCAACACATAGTGGCACCAAAGTGGCACACAATTGTGACGTACAAAGAAAATAATACATGATTTTAATGTTTCTTTTTTTTATTTTTTATTTTTTTTATATAAATAAGGAACTGAAAAGTGGGGTGTATAAAAGTATTCAGCCCCCCAGAGTCAATACTTTGTACAACCGTCTCTTACTGCAGTTACAGCTGCAAGTCTTTTGGAGTATGTCTCTGCCAGCTTTGCACATCCGCAGACTGAATTTTTTGTTCATTTTTATTTGCAAAACAGCTCAAGCTCTGTCAGATTAGATGGAGAATGTTTGTGAACAGCAGGTTTTACATCTTGCCACAGATTGTTGATTGGCTTTAGGTTTGGACTTTGGGCCATTCTAACACATGAACATGTCTTGTTGTAAGCCTCCATTGTAGCCCTGGCTTATTTTTAGGGTCGTTGTCCTGCTGGACAGTGAATCTCCACCCCAGTCTTAACCCCTCAATAGTCACCCCAAAACGCCTAAAAAAGGCATCACGGCACCGGCCATGCTCAAGGTTTAGGCTGTCATGGTGTGGGGGGCGGGGTCAGACGTGGTTAAATGCCAGCCAGGTGTGAGACTGGCAGAAAGTGGAAAAGGCCAGGCGAGGAGTCCTCGGTCCACTCCCTAAACCTGGTGTGGATTATTCTCTCCGTTATTGTCTTCGTCTAATAAATGAACTGATTACGGAACGGGCCAGTAGACACCGTGAGTCCTGGCCAAATGCTAATAGAGGGGATCTGATGGACTGGGTTGGAGTCCCAAGGATGACCGTCAGAAGAGTTGGACCTACGGGGCAAGGACGGGGACACCGCAGGTAGGCACTCTCCTCTTAGGCCTGGTACACACAATGATTTTTTTTAATCTTATGAGATTTTTCATCTGGTTGAGACCTCACACGTGAAGATAAAAAAAATCAGTTTTGATCGTGTTGTGGTGGCTCAAAAAATGTAATTACAGAACAACACACACATAACAATGCTGTCCTGCAACTCATCTACAATCTAGTCGTCCGAACTGGACAAACGCCAAAATGTAGAAGAAGAACCATAGCAACAACAGGCAAACAACGAAGAAGAGGAACCATAGCAACAACCGGCAAACAATGAAGAAGAAGAACCATAGCAACAACCGGCAAACAACGAAGAAGAGGAACCATAGCAACAACCGGCAAACAACGAAGAAGAAGAACCATAGCAACAACCGGCAAACAACGAAGAAGAAGAACCATAGCAACAACCGGCAAACAACGAAGAAGAGGAACCATAGCAACAACCGGCAAACAAAAAATAAAAAATACCAGACTGGAGAGACAAGCTGTTTCAAAGCAGATTATTGGGACAAATCTGCTCGTAACCTCAGACCACATGATAATTGCTCAGGGAAATCTCACGATGATCGGGTGTTTGCCGTCCGAGGTCGGGATGAGACAAAATCGGGACAAAAACAGCCCAAAAAATTGTTGTGTGTACCAGGCTTAATCAGCAGAACTGATACCGAAAGACTCCTGATCCAGTCCGACAAGACTCCGGTCCGGCTGTAGACCTGTTATCGTCATCACTGCACAATATATATGTGTGTGTGTGTGTGTGTGTGTGTGTGTATTTATACCAGGGTCTGGGTGAATGATCGATTCTGATTGGCTGGAGGGACAGAAGTTCTGGTCAAATAAACTTATTGTTGTAAATTATTGCGCTGACTAAACGGTAGTTGGTAACCGTGGCAACAGAAGCCGGCTGCAGATGCGCCAGATCAGAGCAGCAGGCTTATTGAACATGTAGGAAACTATTTGTGGACTTTTGACTGTTTGAAACAAAATGTTGCATCATCCTCTGGACACACACAAGCTGTAAGAGCTGAACCCGCCCTCTGACATGTTTCTGTCACGTCTGCGGCCGACCGAGCTGCAGGTTCTGTGCTGGTTCTGAGCTGGTTACTTTGGCAATGCGTCACAAAGAAATAGTCCACTCAACCGCTTTTTGTGTGTGTGTGCGTGTGTGTGTGTGCGTGTGTGTGTTAGCTGCAATCTGCAATAAGGTAACATAAATGGGATGGGCATTATGAAGATCCAGTTCAAAGCGATCCCCTGTCAACAATTTCTGATGTTCCAGGGCTGAAGTTTGAAGCCAAATCTCCCTTACCTTCCGCGGTGCCACCTCCTGGTGTTATTCCACAGCCACAGGGGCCAGTTTCTTCATTTCAGCCGTTGCCGACACTACTGCCCCAGCACACTAACCCCCTAACTATGACTGGAGTATCTCGTGGAAGTGACCCTCGAATACCTGAATTCAAGGAAGGAGAGGACCCTGAGAGTTTTTTTGTACGATTTGAACGAATAGCCAGAACATGGGGATGGCGACCAATTGAATGGGCTGCTCGAGTGGTCACTTTACTGACAGGAAAAGCCCTTGAGGCCTATGTCGGAATGGATGAAGATCAGTCCCACTCATACAATGCCATTAAAGCTGCAGTGCTGAAGAAGTTTAATGTGACAGAAGAGACTTACAGACAACGGTTTTGGAATACTACGGTGCCAGCAGGAGAATCTGTGCGGGAAACCTACAACCGGATTAAGGGGCTTTACGGGCGTTGGATGCGACCAGAGAATCGCAGTAAGGAACAAATAGGGGAAACTGTTGTTTTAGAGCAATACCTGCGTATGCTCCATCCCGATGTACGTACCTGGGTGAAAGAACATGATCCACAGACGGGAGATGAAGCGGCAGATCTGGCAGAGCGCTACTTGGCTGCACACCGGGAACCCTCCAGGTTAAAGGTGACTGTTGGAAAGCCTCGGTTTGAGGAGAGCAAATCATGTGGCTCAAATTGGAGTGAAAGGGTGGACATGGGGGCTGGTAAGACACCTGCATCTTCCAGGAAACCTTTTGTGTGTTATTATTGTCAGCAGCCTGGTCATAAAGCTTCATTTTGTCCTTTAAGGAAATCTAAGTCTGTTGAATTGTGTGTGGTACCACGTGCAGATGATGTTTATGATGTGAATGACAACCGAACAATTATGCATACCCATGTTGTGGATGTTAAAGTTAATGGCCATATGGTAAAGGCCCTTGCTGACACTGGCAGTTCACAAACGTTAGTGAAGTATTCTGTACTTAACAATGTGTTACCCAATTTTGACAAAAGTATAAATATCACTTGTGTTCATGGAGCCAGAAAGATTACCCAACTACTGATGTGACTATTGAGATTGAAGGACAAGCCTTTATACTAACTGTTGGTGTGGCAAGTGAGCTCGCCTATGATGTAATTTTGGGTGAAGACTTGCCAATTTTAGACAACTTGGTACATCAGAAATCTGTAGCATATGCCTGTGCTGTGATTACGCGGTCTATGACCAAGGGATTAGAACCCCTTCCAAATGCAGATGATAGTTTGTATAAAGGTGGTGATAAGATAAGAAAAACCAGATGGCAACGTCGTCAGGAGAAAAACAAGAACAAGTGTAGAGTACAACTCCCTGATCCTGTCTGTCCTGTAACCCCAATTGTGGATTATCAATGGGAAATTCCCCAAAATTTTAGAGAAAACCAAGAAAATGATCCTTCTTTAAAATCTCTCTATGAGAAAGTGTGTAAAATAGATGGGGACGAGTCAGGAAGTAATGCCAAGCTGGGAAGTATAACTGGGGAACCTTTCATAATAAAAGACAAACTTCTGTATTTGGCAGACACTGAGACCCCTAGGCTGGTTATTTCAAAAGGGCATCACTTGGTGATTATGCATTTGGGCCATACTGTGCCATGGGCTGGCCATTTAGAACTAGCTAAAACCTATAACCGTATTGCGCAGCGTTTTTTTTGACCAGGGTTATATAAAGATATGATGGAATACTGTAAAACTTGTCATGAATGTCAAGTAGTAGCTCCCCCTAAAGTCTCAAATCAAGCCCAGTTACAATCCTTACCAATAATAGATGTACACTATGAGAGGACATCATTGGCCCTTTACCAAAAAGTAGCAGTGGACACAAATATGCTTTGGTCATTTGTGATTATGCCACAAGATATCCTGATGTGTATCCTTAGATGTGCGAGCAGCTGCGTGCTACGGCAGCTCTGCCTCCTCTATTCCTTTTTTTAGTGTTTTCTATGGTTTTTAGACGTGGTTTTCTTTTTTCCTTTACAGTAGTCAGTACCAGGTGCAATTCTGCACATGGGAAGCCTACTTTTATTGATTTTCTATTTGGATTTCTGCTTCTTTTGGCACTTTTCCAAACTTCGGCGGGGGACACCTTTGGTTTCAGCCACAGCTCCATTGTTTACACCAGGGACCAGCTGTTAGCTCTGAGCGGCACTGCTCTTCTCTACGCGGAGAAGCCGGAGATTCCCGCGGAGATACGGAGAAAAAGAAGAGGCTGCAGAGCAGGAAGAAAGCTCCAGGAGAGGAAACGGAGGTACAGGCCATATTTACCCTCTGTGATTATGGGAAACATTCGTTCCCTCTCTAACAAGACCGACGAGCTCACGGCGCTGACCCGGCTACAGTGGGAGTTTAGGGAATGTAGCCTCATGTGTTTAACGGAGACGTGGCTGAATGGACTTATTCCGGACTCTGTGGTTTCCCTGGATGGATTTAAATTTTCGCGAGCGGATAGGAGTGCGGCGGAGAGTGGTAAGAGGAAAGGCGGGGGACTCGCGGTGTATGTCAACGAGAGATGGTGCAACCCGAGCACGTCTGTGTAAAGGAACAGCTCTGCACCAGGGACATGGAGTTACTGGCTGTGGGTATGCGGCCGTATTACCTCCCGAGGGAGTTTTCACACGTTGTACTGTTTAATGTGTACATCCCTCCCTCGGCTGATGCAGCAGCTGCCTGTGAGCTGCTCCACAGCGCAGTGACTCGGATGCAGACTCGCCACCCGCAGTCCCTCCTGCTCATCAGCGGGGATTTCAATCACACCTCGCTCTCTGCCACTCTCCCTACTTTCGTCCAGTACGTGAAGTGCCACACCAGGGAGAACAAGACGCTGGACTTACTGTATGCTAATGTGAAGGACGCATACACCTCCGCCCCCCTCCCCCCGCTTGGACGCTCTGATCACAACCTCGTACATCTGCTCCCTGAATACACACCCAGGGTGAGAAGACAGCTGGCACAGAAGAAGTCTGTGAAAGTGTGGACCGATGAGGCCAATGAGAGACTGAGAGACTGTTTCCAAACCACAGACTGGGAGACACTCTGCAGCTCTCATGGAGAGGACATTGATGGCCTGACCCACTGCATCACAGACTACATCAACTTCTGTGTGGAGAACACTGTGCCAACCCGGAGGGTGCGGTGTTTCTCCAACAACAAACCCTGGGTGACCCCTGAGCTTAAAGTCCTGCTGAACCAGAAGAAGAGGGCTTTCATTTCAGGGGACAGAGAGGAGCAGAGGAGAGTTCAGCATGAACTACAGTACAAGATCAGGCTGGCCAAGGACAGCTACAGGAAGAAGCTGGGGGAGCGGCTGGAGCAGAATAACACACGGGACATGTGGAGAGGGCTGAAGGAGATATCTGGATTTGGACAGAGTGGTGCCAGAGGGACAGCTGATGGAGACCAGCGCTGGGCCAATGATTTAAATCTGTTTTTTTACAGATTTGATTCTAACCCCACTCTCTCTGCCCCCCCTCCCTCCTCTTCACACATCCCCAGTCCAGCGTCAACCATCCCCTTCCCCCGACCACCTTCATCTTCACCTCCACTTTCACCTACCCCCCATCTCCACTCCACACCAATGGACTCCACCACCAGCCCCCCACTGCCCTCCACCTCCCCCCTCTCCCTTACATCGGCCCAGGTGAGGAGAGAACTGAGGCGGCTGAAGAACAGGAAAGCTGCAGGACCAGACGGCATCAGCCCCAGGCTGCTCAGGACCTGTGCAGACCAGCTCTGTGAGGTGCTCAGGTACATCTTTAACCTGAGCCTCAGCATGGAGAAGGTCCCTGTCCTGTGGAAGACCTCCTGTGTGGTTCCGGTTCCTAAGATATCACACGCGAAGGAACCGAACCATTACAGACCCGTCGCCTTGACCTCCCACCTGATGAAGACCATGGAGAGGCTCATCCTCGGTCACCTCCGCTCCGTGGTGTGCACCGCGATGGACCCGCTGCAGTTTGCCTACAGGCCAAACATCGGGGTGGATGATGCTGTCATCTACCTACTGCACAGGGCGTTGGCTCACCTGGAGACCGCTGGGAGCGTCGTGAGAGTCATGTTTTTTGACTTCTCCAGTGCGTTCAACACCATCCAGCCGGCGCTGCTGCGGGGGAAGCTGGAAGGAGCTGGAGTGGATGGAAAGTTAGCTGCGTGGACCATCGACTACCTCACCAACCGGCCACAGTACAGTATATAGTAAATATATATATATATATATATACTATATATATATCTTTTATATTTATAAGGGTACATATTTTTGCTTTACTTAGACTTTGTCTTGTAAATAATTTATATTGCACCTTCTTGTTGTGATGCATGTTCACCTTATTCTGTCTTTCTGCACTTTATTCTATAACAAGAGCTGCTGTAACAAGTGAATTTCTCCACTGTGAGATAATAAAGTCTAATCTAATCTAATCTAATCTTTGCGCTCCCTTCAGGTCAAATGTATAGTTCAGTGTTTGGTGGAACTATTTTCAAGGGTTGGTGTTCCAAAAGAGGTCTTAACAGATCAAGGTGCAAGCTTTATGTCCCACATAATGAAAACACTCTATTCCCCACTAGGTGTGAAGGGTATACAAACCACTCCATATCATCCTGAAACTGATGGTCTGGTTGAACGGTTTAATGGTACTTTGAAACAAATGTTGAGAAAATTTGTTGATGATACTGGCAAAGACTGGGATGGTTACCATTTCTTTTGTTTGCATACAGAGAAGTACCACAGGCTTCTACTGGTTTTTCTCCTTTTGAATTGCTTTATGGCAGACCAGTCAGAGAGCCTTTGGACATGCTGAAGGAGAACTGGGTGGCTGGTGAGGTAACCTCAAAAACACCAACCAACATCCTTTCCTACATTCTACAGATGAGCGACAGACTTGAAACTTTCCGTGAAGCTGCCAAAACCCATCTGCAGAAAGCCCAGCAAAAGCAAAAGTTATGGTATGAAAAACACGCCCGTGAAAGAGACCTAAAGGTTGGCCCAAAAAGTGTTGGTGCTGCTTCCAACTGGACCTAGTAAGTTACTGTTGAAGTGGCAAGGCCCCTATACTGTAACTAGGAAAGTAGGTCCAGTAACCTATGAGATCATATGTCCAGAGAAAAATAAACGTGAACAACTTCTTCATGTTAATCTACTGAAGGAATATTATGAAAGAAAGGAACCAGAAACGGAGGGAAAGCATGTCCTGATGGTCCAAGAGCTCCTGTCAGAAGACCCTGATGTGTTGGAAGCTGAAGAAGCAGAAATGAGTCCGAGCCATGTCAACCTGAGACTCCTCCAGATCACCTGACACAGGAGAAATGGCATCAGTTGGGTGAGCTTAAAGAATCTTTTCCATCACTGTTCTCAGACAGACCTGGTCAAACTGATGTCATAACACATAAAATTGTTTCGAAAGACACCAAACCTGTTCGTCTGAAGCCCTACAGAATACCAGAGCAAATGATGGAACCATTGAGGAAGGAAGTCCAAGCGATGCTGGATATGGAAGTAATTGAACCATTAAGAAGTGAGTGGTCGAACCCCATCGTACTCGTTCCTAAGAAAAACTCAACTCAGCCTCGGTTTTGCTCTGATATGAGAAAATTGAACAGCATTTCCTGTTTTGACTCTTACCCCATGCCACGTATTGATGAGCTGCTGGAGAAGCTTGGAAAGGCCAAATACATTACAACCTTGGACTTATGTAAAGGGTATTGGCAAGTGCCCCTTGACCCCACTTGTAAGGAATACACTGCCTTCCAGATTCCAGGAATGGGCCTGTTTCATTACACTGTACTACCATTTGGTCTTCATGGAGCCCCTGCCACATTCCAAAGATTAATGGACATTGTTCCTGGTGGTTGCTCTGCGTTTGCAGCTGCGTATCTAGATGATGTGGTAATTTATAGTGAATCTTGGAATGAACATCTGGAGCATCTAAAAGTTGTCCTGGGAAAAATTCAGGAGGCTGGCCTCACCCTTAATGTGAAGAAATGTGCATGGGCCCAAGAAGAGGTGAAATATCTTGGATATTTGATCGGTCATGGCCTTATAAAGCCCCAAGTTGAGATGGTAAAGGCTA
Source organism: Melanotaenia boesemani (assembly GCF_017639745.1). Classification (NCBI taxonomy): domain Eukaryota; kingdom Metazoa; phylum Chordata; class Actinopteri; order Atheriniformes; family Melanotaeniidae; genus Melanotaenia; species Melanotaenia boesemani. The sequence goes on along the minus strand of NC_055689.1, from coordinate 3,657,474 downwards.
TCCAAGCTATTCCCAGGCCCACAACCAAAAAGCAAGTGAGGTCCTTTTTAGGTTTGGTTGGGTGGTATAGGAGGTTTATTTCCCATTTTTCTACAGTGGCAGCTCCCCTTACTGAACTAACGAAAAAGTCACCTGCAAAAGTGAGTTGGAACGATGAGCGTGAACATGCTTTCCAAAGTTTGAAATTACAGATCTGTCAAGCTCCTGTGTTGCAGAGCCCCGACTTCACAAAAAAGTTTGTGGTGCAGGTAGATGCCTCCAGTGTTGGACTTGGTGCTGTGCTGGCTCAGGGAGAGCCTGGTGAGGGAAACCCTATTCTGTTCTTGAGCAAGAAACTGTTTGACCGGGAGAAGAAGTACTCCACGGTGGAAAAAGAGGGTCTCGCTATAAAATGGGCTATTGAGTCCTTGAAGTATTACCTTCTAGGGAGAGAGTTTGTACTTCAAACGGGTCACAAGCCACTGAAGTGGATGCAGTCCAAGCAGCATCAAACGTAAGAGTGTTACGTTGGTGTCTTACCCTCCAGCCATATCAGTTCACCGTACAGTACTGTCCGGGTAAGAATAATCTTATTGCTGATTATCTTTCATGTTTACCTGAATTGTGTGAACCAGAGGGGGGAGGATGTGAGAAATGTTAGGAAGCACTAGCTCCCTCCTGCATTTTGTTATTCTTGTGTGCAAAGGTGAATCATGAGCACCTAACATTCACTGTTTTTCTCTTGTTTGTATCAATCATTTCTTGTCAAATTGTTGTTCTTCTAAGTGAAGAATTTGTCATTGTTCAATGAGGAGGCATGTCTACTATGGAGTTTCCTCACAGATTGTATGTGTGTGGGTGCGTTCTCAGTCTTAATTGAATAATTGAATGGAAGTAATGAGAAATTGAAGGGAAAGGATTGTTCTAAATATGTTTGATTTTCTAAAATTCTGTTCTGAATTGTTAATGTGTATACTGCAGAATTAAGCTCATGAGCACATAAGAATATGTTTCAGGATCATGATGTTTTGTTAATCAGCTTGTTACCTTATTTTTCAGAAGTCTGCTGTGATAGGTCTGTTGGAATTGAGAGGGTGGGGCCTTGGGCAATAAATAGGAAGTGCTGCCAAGCAGACTGTTTGGACTGCCCAGAGGGATGAAGGTTGTTTGGTGTGCAGAATGGCCTAATAAATTTGTTTTTTTTTTTCCATACCAACTGAAAATGGATTTATTCTTCCCATGCTCACACATCGTCTTGCCACACCGAGCTTCCAGTGTACTCTTAGAGATGTTGACCAGGACCTCAGAGGCCAACTGTTCTGCAGAGCTAGAACTGAATCCAGAGAAAGGGCAGTACTCCAACTGAAAAGAAAATATCCAGGTAAAGTGGTGTGGATATGTTGCTCAGTTACATCAGTTTCATGAACGTAAAAGCTATTAAAGAAAGACATTGTGTAGCACTTGTTTCCATTCATGTTTACAACTTACAACTAGAATCACTCAGAGCACAGATCCCTGTCAAGCCATTGCATTTGTTTTGTTTTTTTGTTTTTCTTTACAGTGATTGTACCTATTATTTTTGAGTTAGAAGCTCTGCTGGCTCCTAGTAAAGAATCCTTTCAAAAAGTTCCTGGATCCAGGTGGTGATGTGGACCACCTCCAAAATCTAACAACTCCATTTCTGAGATTTCCTGAAGATTTAATGAAACTGTTCAAAACTTTTTGAATTATGCTGCTATCAGACATACAAACAAACCAACACTGCCGAATACATGTAATAGTAATAGGGTGGCAGTGGCTCAGGTGGTAAAGTAGGTTGTTTAGTGAGTGGAAGGATGGCAATTCGAGTCTCACTCCCTGTGGTAGAAAAATTACCAAGAGTCTGGAATGAGTAGAAGTATATAAGGTTTATTTACAGGAGAATTATTGAATACAGAATTACTTGCAAGTAATGAGAGTGGTCGTCCCGACTCGCGTGAAGTCGAGAGAGACTCTGGGGAGGCAAGAGGAGAAACAATAGTTCTACATTTCAGTAGAAAGAATCCTCCTTCCTGAAGACCTTGGGTGGACACACATCTCCAAGAACTGGCGTCAAAACAACCTCACATAGTTGTCTCCACCAGAACCAGTCTGACTAAGGGTCTGAGGAAGGACCAGATAAATGTCATCTTACCCTCATAGTAAACTTTTAACAGAGCATGTATATAAAGAGAATAAACCTTAAAAGTGAATAGAAGCATGTTGAGAAAATGTACAATGTAAAAAGTGTAATATAGTAACAGTCAGTGTAAATACAATTTATAAATAAATATAGTAAAGAAAGTAAATATAAGTGTGATTATAATATTATATATAGAGCATAATAAGTAAAATTTCTTCCGACCCCCAGTCATCAGTCTGTTGTGTCCTTTGTTACATTACACTACATTATTTTGGCAAGACACCTTACCCTCCTTGTCTCCAACATGCAACAGGATAGCTGTGGCTACACATGTAGCTTAGCATCACCAGGTATGAATGAGTGGTTGAATAATGGGTCCCTTATAAGTGCTTTAAGTGCCTTCAGCACTAAAGCTCATAAATCTAATACATTATTATAATAAATACAAAAAATAAAATAAAAACAACTGTCTTTGCATGTCTCTGATTTTGCTTTAGATGGACAAGGCATTGCCATCAGACTATCCAAACAGGTGGCCAACTCCAACAAAAGACTAAAAAGGGCAATAAAAGAATACAACAACATACAATGGCCACCGGAGAGGAGCATCTTCCCTGCAACAATCCATTTTGATGAAGCATGTGATCCCTCCTGGCCTGTCTACTTCTGTCTTGATGATGCTGAGACTATAGTTACTTAACCATAAACCACCTAGGAACTTAATACGTTGGTCCACCAGTAATTAGAAATGGAACGCAGCCCACTGACGGCGGACAGCTCCACCCAGGATTGGAACCTGCCATGCACCTTGCAGCGTCTATAGCAACCACACAGCAACGATCTTGTGAAACCTTACATGTTTGTAAATAAAAACACTCCATAAAAGGCTAAAAGTCACAATTTTAGCTTTTCCATTTATTAATCTTATTTGGGATGTGAAGTAGCTTCAGTAAATAAAGAATATAAACTTACATATATTATAACTCTTTGTCTGTACATAATTCCACAACTAATTCATAAAACTGTGCTGTTACTTTCAAATCACTGTGAACTGTTACTGCTATTGTTACAGTTAGCCTTAGGATCAGCTCATGCCTTAAATCTTTACACTTAATTTTTTATCACTGTGCAATGTTTTTGCATTTTTTTTTCTTTTTTTTTGGGATATTGCTGTGCCTGTGAAATGTTTTGTTTTTATGGTTACTTCAGTGTTCAGTGTTGAAATGTCTTGTCCTGTCTTTACTGTGGGACAGTGTGAAACGTAATATCGATACCTTTGTATGTCTACTACATGTGAAGAAATTGACAATAAAGCTGACTTTGACATATTCATACATGTATGCGTTTATATACACACACACTGATTAGTGGGGAGTGATGGCTCAAAAGTTTACAGGCAGGGAGAAAACAAATTCACAGCTCAGTGGGTTGCCGGTTCGATCCTTGGCCAAGTCGAGTTCATGTCGAGGTGTCCTTGGGCAAGACACCGAACTCCTAATCGCTCCTGATGGGTCGTGGTTGAACACCTTGCATGGCATCTTCTGCCATCAGTGTGTGAATGTGTGTGTGAATGTGCTGTATGATGTAAAGCACTTTGGGTCATCCCAGGTACAGACCATTTACCAGCCTATCCATCTAAATAGATATGTGTGAATAAAAAGCTATGTTATTGATGTGATCATTGAAAAGAATTTCTCAAAAAATAAAATAAAATAAAATAAAATAAAAGAAGAATTAAATACTGTATCAGTGTGCATCACATAAACTCAAATAACTCCCCAATTCAAGGTGAACCAGGCAGGCTTCTTAAAATTTGAAATTTTAATTCATGTTTATTTTTTACATGTGCAGTGTAATTATATAATATCATATATACATCATATTTACATGTCAAACATTTCAAAAACACTTCCAACTAAACAACCAAGCAAACACATTTGTTTCAGATGTTTCAACTCTGGCAGTGTAGGCATATGTTGTTTTTAAAACCACATGCAGCATGTGACCACAAATGACACACTGTACATTGCAACCACGAACGCCACTTTTTGGTTTATTTTTCCTCTTGTCGTCAAAATGGACGCGGCAGACACAGCACACATTGTCTTGATCTGCAAAGAAAAAAGTAAGGAAGGGAAAAAATAGGTTGTTTTATGTGGACGTATCAGTCAATTAATTATATTAAACATTTAAAACAAGCCCTTAAAGGCAGCTATTTCTGTTACAACTGGCCAGCTCCACTAAAAGCTTCCAGGCTCAGTGGATTTGAGTTGATCTGATATGGTGGGTGACTACTACACAAGTCATCTCTTGTAAGTGACAACATGGAAAAAAAACTGAGACACACAAGTCTCATATTACACACACTCAACTGAAATATTTTCATACAAAGACCCTGATCTGGACAAGTTTTTTGCATAAGCAATTATTAAGGCACAAGTAATCAAAAATGCTGAATGCACCACAGTTTTAACATGTTACAGGATTGTAGCTAATATCAATACCTGTCAACTTGTACCGACTGGAAAATTAATGACTGTAGATTATGGATTTATTATGTATTTATTACTAATTGTGAAGGCGTTTTTCACCATATGAAGTTATTTAATCAGGTAGGTTAGCCCAAGGAGTATACACACTTATGTAGTTACCTCGAGAACAATTCTTTCCATTTTCCATTAATCTTTGTTTGTATGGATGCTGTCTGCCCTGGCTTCTGATTTGAAAAAGTTATACCATGAATGTGTATGTATAGAATAGAATAGAATAGAATAGAATAGAATAGAATAGAATAGAATAGAAATACTTTATTAATCCCTTTGGAGAGTCCTCAGGGAAATTTGGGTACCAACAGCAATACAACACCAACAGTAAAGCAGGACAAGCACAAGACACAATATATACAGGTACAACGCAAAATAGAGGCAACAAGATGCAAGAAAAGCACAAATAGAATGCAATAAATAACAATAAGATAAGTTAAATAAAACAATATAAGCAATGTGTGTAAATATGTGTGTATGATTGATTATACAGAAATGTGAAACTGTTGGCTAAATGTGATTTACACTGAGTTTAAATGACCTAAGGGACATATATTGTGAGGAGATATTTACTATAAAATTTAAGAAATATTTACTCAAAGATAATGATGCATACCTTCTGGGTCTCTGTCTTCAAGATTATCCTCTGCCATCTCAGTTGGGCCACATTGTGCTGTATCTGCTTTACATGTTCAGGCAAAAAAGGCACACTTAACGTATGAAGTACAGGCAAAACAAGCTGGAGAAACAAATCATACAGTATCATATAGTGAATATGTCACAAGAATGAAGGGTATAGATTTATTCATTTCATAGTTTGTAGAAATGTAAAGCATTGTAAACAGCAGTCACAGTCCCCAGGGTACGTTTGAGGCTAAAGGTGAAATTTAAGAGGAAACTCAAGGTGCAATTAATAATAATTTTCTCACTTATCTGCTTACTTCTCTAACGTATCAGTTTATTAGTTAGCTATGGTAGATGCTAATATTTGTGTATAACAACAATGAATTAGCAATACTAACCGTTTTGCTATGATAAAAGCTAACGTTTTTACAGTAATATCAAGCTAGCACTGTGATGCTAGCTTGAGCCCTAAATACATCAATGCAAATGAAAAAAAAAAGAAAAAAATTAATCAATATTTTGTTTCAAATCTTTTATGTTACTTTATTGCCTCTAACACACACACACACACACACACACACACACACACACACACACACACACACACACACACACACACACACACACACACACACACACACACACACACACACACACAGGCAAACAGGGTGTGAAGGCAACCCACATCCACATACGTAAACAAAGTCGTAAACTTATTTTGTTTCTTTTCATGATTTTGTATTTGTGTATAATATATGTCTATGACCACTGGCCAATAAATAAATTAAAGCAGGAGGAGGAATAAAACTCTTTCTCCAGACTGATTTAGGACTGAAAACTGCTTATTCACTGCAAGTAAACAATGGAACAACAATAAATTTCTGCCGTCTGGTTTCTGTTTTTACTTTGGTATTAAATTCTGATACAGTTTTGACCAGAATCTGTCCAGCATGAGCAGCAGCATGAGCAGCAGCAGGAGGCAGGAATGGCACAGCGACAAGCTTTTTCCAACCTGTAAGAAAGCTTGCCACTGTGCCTCTGTCCACCGGTCCCTTTGCCGTGACACTCACACGGGCCGCACAAGACCCACATGATGCGGAGTATCATGCTAGTGAACCAAGAGCCCAGCATGATGAGTGAAAGCTGCAAATTTAACGCTCACCAAACACAGGAGAGGGCGCCATAAGCCCAGGTTCTCCACTTCTTTGACAGACCAAACAGCGCCACACAGTCAGAGAATACACAACAAAGACCACTGAACCCCCTCCTGCACAAACACACATAGTGAGAAAGCACTGCACCCCCCCCAGGTTAACAGCAACATTCATACTTATTTATATCTGCATAGCTTATACTTAATAAACAATAACTGCATATTTATGAGAGTAGAATAGAATCATTTTTATTGTCGTTGAAGAACTCCAACGAAATTGCAGTGTTTTACCAACAATAGTGCAGGCTTAAAAAAAACACAAAAAAAGGTAATTAAGAAGGAAGAGAATGTATAAAAATTCTAAAAAATAATAAATACAAAAACATAGAAATGTACACAATCAAGAATAAATAACTGTTTAAGGCATCTGAGTGGCCTAAGGGGCAGCAGTAAACAGATAAGGTGCTTGAGTAAGGTTACGTAGTATGAGGTAATGCAACCCGTTTTATAGCCTAAAGAGGGTAGAATATCTGCCTTGTGGTTATTATTTATTTACAGTCTGTATTGCCCAGGGAAAGAAACTGTGAGTCTGGAAGTGTGTGGTCTGAAGCTGATCTGTGAAGGATCTGACTCTGCTGAGGCAATGGGAACTGGATGTGGTATCCAGGGAGGGCAGGGGGCAGCTAATGATATTTCGGGCCGCGTCTATGATGCTCTGTACAGTCTCCACTTAACTGTGGAGCCTGGGTACCAGACCCCTATAGAGTATGTCATGACACTCTCCACTGAAGAATGTTAGAAAGCTAGCAACAGATTCTTGTCCAATTTAGTTTATCACTGGACGTGCAGAAAGTGCAGCAGCTGCTACTAAAAGCCCATGTATGCTCGACCCAGAAGACAGACAGTTTTGCCTGTTTCTGCACTGGTTATGCATGTAATTTGGTCCATTTTCAGGGAGCTTAGCTATCTGTCACTTGACTCAGAAGACGGAGCAATACCACTGGAAATCGCAGGGGCAGTGCTGAACAGAATAGCTGACATGCGACCAGCAAAAGAAGCAAACCAGAGAAGAAGAAGAAGAAGAGGCTCAGGAACATAGATATCTACAGTAATACTAGATGCTTTATGGTGGTGCTTCGAACGTCCTCACTGACGGCCATCTTGGCACAGGCATGCTCTCTCGCTGGATCTGTGGTATCTGAGGGAAGGTGAGGGATCTACACAAACATAAATACTCTTATTTTGCTGAAATCTTGACGGATTCACAAACGGTTTGTCATGAGGACTGGCCTGCATCGCCTGCAGCTCACGCAATCAGGCTCATCTACTCCACCTGGGTCTCATCAGCACTCACTCGCCTCACCTGTTCATCACCCTATATAATCCCTCCTCAATGTCTTCTTCCCTGCCAGATGGTCATTTGCCTTGCCTGTTATTCTGTAGTAAATCTTGTCTTGTTCTAGATCCCTGTCGCTGACCTCGCTGCCACTCACGGACTCCCGATTGCCTGATCCCTGCCGGACTATCCTGAACTCTGCCTACCTGGATTAGACTTTTTCTGGACCGACCTCCGCTATCTGCCTAGCCCCTCTTCCTGGACCTGGTTGCCACACCTGCCGTCCGTTAGCTGCTTTGCTGCATCTATTAAAACTGTTAAACTCATCACCGTGTGGGCTGAATTTCCAGGTCTTCCTGAAACGATCATTACACGGTTTGGTTTTGTTGAGTTTTTGTCGTCTCAACATGTCAAGCTGTGGTGAAGAATAGAGGAGACACACATTGTGCTGGCGTTAGCTTCATACAGGAAGGTTATTCTTCCACAGAAATCAGGTATTAACAATTTGACAAATGGCCATCATTTTCAGTCCAGTTTACAACCTGACCATAATATCCTTTAGGACAATCTGACTTTCTTAACATTCTATTGACTGAACATGTTTCCAGCAAGGTAACTTGAACACAATAACAATTACAAATGAATTTTTCCATCCTATATTGACTCGCTCTTAACTATTTCTTTAAACCGAACCATACTGTCACAACCTGTCCTGCCACTCTTCCACTTGCAGTTCCCTGATCCTCCACACCTGTGTCTGATCCACTCATTTCAATTAAGACAACCAGTCACACGATCTACTCCGGCTCGGTCTCCGACACCAGCACAACGGTCCAGTCCGGTGCTTCACTGTCCGATGCCAGCTCCCAGGTTCCCGCAGCCTCTGGTGGTTCCTGTCTCCAAGGAAGTCTCTTACCCGGACGCTCCTCTCCATCCTCTGGTTCCTTCATATCTGCCGGTTCCTGTCTCTGAGGAGATCTAAGGCTATGACGCTCATCTCCAGCCAGTGGCTCCAGTCTCCGAGGAGGTCTCCGAGCGGGACGCTCCTCTCCTGCCTCTGGTTCTTTCCTGTCTGTTGGTTCCTGTCTCCAAGGAGGTCAATGGTCACGACGCTCCTCTCCAGCCAGTGGCTCCAGTCTCCGAGGGGGTCTCCAAGTGGGATGCTCCTCTTCAGCCTCTGATTCCTCCTTGTTTATTGGATTCCAGCCCCAAGGGGGTTTCTGCGAGAGATGCTCCTCTACTGTGGTCCATGGTTCACCCTGCCGAGAAGATGGCTTCTTTTCGGCCTCTGGCACCTGGGCTCGCTATAAGGTGGTCGTTACTGAGCTTCCCAGAGCTCCAGTCCGTACAGCCGCCCAGTTGCCCATCAGAGACTATTCTCCTGTCTGTGCGACCTCCCGGTCGCCCACCAGAATTAATAAATTGTGCCTGTCTTCCAGTGCTCCAGCTCCAGTCAACCCGCCTCCTGGTGCTTCACCTCCAGTCAGCACGCTTCCCAGTGCTTCAGCTTCAGCCAGCGCGCCTCCCTGCGCACCAGCTCCAGTCAGCGCGCCTTCCAGTGCTTCAACTTCAGTCAGCGCACTTCCCTGGTCTCCAGTTCTCGTCAGTTCGCCTCTCTGAGATTCAGCAGCTACACGCAGTGCGCATCTCAGAGATCCAGCTGCTTCCCTCTATGCCCCTGCCAGAGACTTTGTACCTGTCTGTGCGACTTCCTACTCATCATCCAAAGTTCCAACCCCAGTCATCGTGCCTTCAGTGGATCCAGCTACTGTCAGCACATCCTATTGAGGTTCAGCTTCAGGCTGTGCTGTTCTCTGGCCGTTTGCCAGTGTCCCAGTCTGCTCGAACTCCTGGTCACCCTCCAGGAACTGTTCTGGTCTGTGCAGCCTCTCGGTCATCCTCCAGAACCTATTCTAACGTCTGCTTGTTTTCCAGAGCTCCAGTCAGTGCTCTCATCAGTGTGCATCCCTGAGTCCCAGCTCCACTCTGCGAGCCTGCCTGAGCTCCAGTTCCAACTCGTGCAGCCCTCTGACCGTCCGTCTGAGAATCAGTCTGATCATCCGCCGGAGATCCAGCCTGCTCGTCGTCCGGGTCTGCCTCCAGAACTACGGTTCAAGCCTGCCCATCCTCCTGAGAATCTGTCTGCTTATCCGCTGGAGATCCAGCCTGTTCGTCGTCCGGGTCTGCCTCCAGAACTACGGTTCAAGCCTGCCCATCCTCCTGAGAATCTGTCTGCTTATCCGCTGGAGATCCAGCCTGTTCGTCGTCCGGGTCTGCCTCCAGCGCTCCGGTCCAAGCCCGCCCATCCGTCTGAGTCACAACCTGTCCTACCACTCTTCCACTTGCAGTTTATGTTTATGTTTATGTTCATGTTTATTGAGATCCCCATTAGCGTCAGCAGCATGCTGCATCAGCTATTCTTCCTGGGGTCAGTTTACGGTAGAAAAAGTATAAAATTCACATTTTTCACAGATTACAAATTAAATTTTAAAGTTCCCTGATCCTCCACGCCTGTGTCTGATCCAGTCATTTCAATTAAGACAACCAGTCACACCTGCCACCCATTATCTCACCAGCCTTTTTCTATCCTAGCACCACAGTCATTCCCCGCCGGACCTTGAAGTTCATCCCTGTAGCAACCCTACTCATCTCCTGAATAATCTCGGTGAATAATAATCATGATTACAATATTGATCAAAAATAATGGTGATTATTATTTTGGTCATGATTGTCCAGCCCTACTTTAGTTAATTACTCTTATTCAAACAATGAGAAATAGATTTTAAACACAAGCACTGAAAACCATTTTACTGCCTCTATTGTGTACATAAAAGTTAAAGTAGATAACAAATTTTTACATATAATTAACGAAAAAACTGACAAGAAAATTCAGTTTCCTTTTAATGGTGCCTTTCTCTGTTTCCCATGCAACCATACTCACTCAATTACCTATAATATGGCATTTCTGGTTTGGTATCAACCAAGAAGACACTGTTAACTTTGACATCAGAAAATTTCATAGTGCATTAACAACTTTCATAAGGTGCTAAGTGTATTAAGTTTAAAAGTGAGTCCACTTGTTTCTCAGTTTTTTGGGCTAGCTAACCACACACACTACTCTACATTACTTAAATCCACTAGCATTAGCATTAGCTAGCAGACTATCTTAATTGCTGTTTTCTCATAAATCTCTTATCAAACCAATTAATTGGCAAACAGGTACAAACTACTCAATAACAATTTCAACTGTTAAAGTCTGTCTCATATACTCATTTTAATGAATATTTACAGACCTGTGGTGAAGAATAGAGGAGACACACACGTTGAGCTGGCGTTAGCTTCCAAGTGTAACCTTCGGCGGTAAAATGTGAAGCCTGTGTGGAAGTGCAAAAAAATGCAGTTCCCCTTTCATCCACTTCACAGCAGAAATAAACATGTTTAAAACCTGGTACAAAAATCCATTTTAGGATTAATAGTCAAGTTTACCTTCATGACAACTGTGAGGGGTGTGAATTTTTTTCTAACTCATCCGTTAGGATGTTATTTAATCTTGAAATTCGGCATAATTAGGGGCATGTCCTTTTGATGGACAGGTATCCAATATCCGTGGAAAGATGGAAGAGTGCAGCACAACCATGGTTTTTAGCCGGCTAACAGCGTGCCTTAGCTTTAGCCCATGTGATGGACCGAGCAGTGAAGGACAATCAGGCACAGATTTAAAGTAAAAAAAAACAGGGTTTTATTTTCACCCAAAAAAAGTAATCCAAACAATTATTAAATCAATGAATAATCTAGCCCATAAAAGAGGTCAACATAACATAACTCTACTTAAATAACTTGTGGCAAAAATAACTCAAACAAACCGACCAAACTGAGACACAAGGGTAAACTTAAAGTGGCTGATCAGCCCAAACAAAAGACACAAAGGAGTAACACACAAAAACTAAGCTAACAAATCCCCCCCTCCCCTCTTGATGCTGTGAGTGATCTGGTCCAATTAGTTGTCTCCACCCCGTGGCCACCTGCTGGTCCCATGCCAAAGGACTCACTGAAACAACTCAAAAGAATATAAATTGTAACACCACAATATAACCCAAAATGCGCCAGTTCTAGAATATATGTGATGTAACTTATTAAATTACACTAATGTCCAACAAAATCATATAATGCTATGTAAATTAGATCCAATATGAAATATATAAGTGTGTGTGTGTAGTACTGTCCACTGCAGGTTACCACTCATGTGTGGCTGTTAATGCAGCCATCACAGCCCGCCTACTTCCGTTAGCTGGTTAGCTACCGTTAGCTCCGGGTTAGCTTGGTTAGCTCTTAGCTACAGGCTGCTCAGAGTTTGATGGGTATCAATTATCCACCCCACCTTCACAGTCCCCCTCTCAGTTTGACCTCTTTTCCCATGTTTGGGTTTTCCAGGAATGACGACACACGTGACGCTGCCAAGAGGGCGATGGTGAGAACTTCCTAATGAGCTTCAATTCAGCTCTTCAGAAACCTATGGGTGACGTCACGGAGGCTCCGTGCATTTTATCCAGTCTATGTTAGCTTAATACAGGAAGGTAAGAAGAGGGCCAAGCACTGAGCCCCCCAGTTGTTGCCATGATACTCTGAAAGATCTTCCAGTGAGGTATGACATAAACCACGAGCGGACAGATCCTAAGATGCCAAGATCTGAGAGTGTGGAGAACAGTATATGATGGTTGAGCGTGTTAAAGGCAGCAGACAGGTCCAGCACTATAAGGATTGACCAGCAGATCTGGCAACCCGTAGGGAATCAGTAACTGACAGGAGAGCAGTTTTAGTAGAGCGATCTTGCCTATAGCCAGACTGATATGGATCTAACAGGTTGTTGTCTTGGAGGAACTGTAAGATCTGACTGAAGTCGACGTGCTCTAGTAGTTTATACATGAATGGAAGCAGTGAGACCGGCCGGTAGTTTCCAACCTGGGCTGGGTTGAGTGTGGGTTTCTTCAGCAGCGGGGTAACCCGAGCTTGCTTGAAGGCAGAGGGAAAGACACCGGATTTAAGAGAGGAGGTGATAATATGGGTTACTGCAGTTTTGACTGTAGGTAAAATGCTCTGCAGGATGTCAGAGGGAACAGGATCAAGAGGACAGGTTGTGGGTTTGAGTTGACTAGAAGTTTTGAGACTTCGTCCTCATTTAGAGAGCGGAAAGAGCAGAGTGAGAAACCAGTAGCTGGTTTGGTAAGGCTGAGTTGGTCAGGCTCAGTGAATTGGTTACTGATGGTAGCGACCTTGTCAGTGAAGTAGTCAGCACAGTGCGAGGCTGAGCAGGTGGTGGAGATAGAAGAGAGTTAATGAATAGCTGTCATGTGTTGGGAGCATTGTGGATCTTGTTCTGATAAAAGGCTATCTTGGGTGCCTTTAGGCTGCATGTGAAAAATGCAAGTTTTTGCCGGTACTCAGACAAGTCAGTGTGCTCTTTTGATTTGCACCACTTTCTGTCTGCAGCCCTGAGTCCTGCTCTGTGCTCCCTTAGAACAGGGGTATTCAACTAAAATTTAAAGAAGTCCAGTCAGAGACAAACTTTTGGAGCTAAGGTCTTGGAGATCATAATGACTATTTGGTGGGAGATATACATACATAAAGTTACAGTATTTATCTACAGTATAAAAATTGAACAACTTCAACTTCCATCCATCCATTTTCTGCTGCTTATCCGGAGTTGGGTCACGGGGGCAGCTGCCTAAGCAGGGACGCCCAGACTTCCCTCTCCCCGGCCACATTCACCAGCTCATTCGGGGGATCCCGAGGAGTTCTCAGGCCAGCCGAGAGATGTAGTCGGTCCAGCGTGTCCTGTGTCTTCCCCGGGACTTAACTTGAACTTTTAAACTTTAATTAAAATAAAACATACATGACTCATCTCAAAAAGACCTAAAATAAATAAAAATTGTCTCCTCATGTTGTTATAAGACTGTTACGGCCACCACCTGAGGCCTACTCTACATGCAAATGTCAGCTGGCAGTTGCCTGTTCAGAGTGGCTACCCAAGACACACTTTCGGCTCCTTCCCTCTGATTGGTCACCGCCTCGCCAGTCCCTGAACCGACCGCCACCCCGGAAATAAAGACTGCTGTGGGACACAGACGGTTCACGCTCGGCTTGTAGGACTTTGTGGTGGCTTTGTGACTTAGTGTTTTGCTGTGTCTCGGTGGTGGTAACTTTGGCCTTGGTAATCCTTAGGGATTTTTTGGTACTGTTAAAACTACTCGTTTTGTGTTTGGTTTTGGTTATTAGTTTATTTATTTATCAGTTTATTTTGGAGATACAATAGCTCTTTTGGCTGCTCTTTGTGTTCTGTTGCGTTCTTCATTTTGGATAAGCTTTAAGTAAATTTTTACTATTTTCAGATTAGAACGTGTTGGGCTAGTTTAGTTTGAGCACCTTTTGTTTTACATCGTTCTTATATTATTGGGACTGCTTCTCATTTGTTTTCTTTGTCTAGTACGGCAGTCTTTTGGTTTTTCCTTTTGAACGTTCTGGAGTTTGTTTTAACTGGCTGGACTTTAAGTTAAGCATTTGAGCTTATGCGGTTGAAATTCTGGATTTCCTTTAAGCAGTCCCACTAACCCCTGCACTGGATATTTACCACCCTTGTAGGTGCCCTAAGTTTCTGGTCTTAACAGTAAAAACCGCTTGTTCATATACTTCAGTCTGCTCTCCTCACATTTCTTTTGTTACACCCATCATACACCTATGCTGGGTTGTAACAGAGACAGTGAAACTGATGTCCATCAGCCTCATGGATAAGAAGGTTTTTATGAGGGGCTGCATGATGACCCCTCCAATAGATTCTCTTTCATACTGTTTATCATATATATTTTACATATTTTCAATTTATTCACATGCATTGTCACTGTTGCTCTGTCAAGTTAATTTGTGCATGCATGTGGATTGGGGCGTGCCGGTTCGGCCTGCTGTAGTAACTAAGTTAACAGGGCTGTTGATGCTACTTCATGAACAAATAAAGGACTGTTGAGTTCACTTTTACCATTCCGCATCCATGAATCCATGAATCGGGGGCTTCATAACCGAGCAGGGCTAACCCAAATAAGCAAATACATTCAAGAAAACAAGCCCAAAAACCTGCTTCATGCGATTGACAATATTTGCGAGTTGCTTCACATAAAAACAAGCCAAAATCAGGTGGACTTGGCAACACTGCTGCCTTTCTCTGGCACAGTCATCTGTATCTCTCCCTTTGTTTTATTTAGCCAGCTTTCTTTCTCCTTCTACTGTCTTGTTTACCTGCCTCTTAAACTCTTGTCTGTCTGTGCTGTAATGCCACCGAGTTTACAAAGAGACAGACCTAATTGGTTGAGTGTATCATGTGGGATGGCTTAACTCACATGCATCTGGTCTCCTTGTTTCCTGACCACGAACGTGAAGACTGCAAAAGTTGCACCAGTTAAAATAAAAGCATCCTGTCAGATATTATATTTTAGATCCAGGTCCATATGGGACAGATCATAAGTCTGGATCTTTAGTGACCTCTGCCATAGAACTCTGGTGAGCCATGGACTGGGAGGATTTTGTCTAGCTGGTTTAGACACCAGAGAATAGAGTTTGTCCAGAGAGGAGGCGAGAGAGGAGCAGAGTGTTTCTGTAGCCTCATTAACAGACAGTAAAGAGAAGTCTGAGTGGGAAGGGAGGGTAGAGTAAACCTCATCAGACAGCTGTGTAGGTCTGAGGGATCTCAAGTTTCCTCCAGAGGACTGGCAGTAACTGGTTACCTCAGGACACCTCTTCACTTGCTGTTTTTAAATAATTCCCTAAAACACATTTTTTTTCTTTGGCTTTTAACACCAGTTGAGATGTTAACTTTTTTGATTTTCTTTTTATACTTATTTGAACTATTTTAGCTATTTTATTGGTGGACCATATGTTTTTATGGTAAATGGTCTGTATTTATAAAGCACTTTTCTGTACCTGTAATGATACCTAAAGCGCTTTACATCACACATCACATTCACAAATTCACACACTGATGGCGGAAGCTGCCATGCAAGATGCTAACCACAGATGACAGCTTGTGGTGGGTCTTCCAGATTGGAAAATGGAACTCTTCTGTAAAGGTAGGTTGACAAGACAAGAGCATTAGGATTCAGACTGTACACACAAACTCAAAAGAATCTCTGAATGGCTGGTGTTGTAACACTAAGGTAAGGCAACAATCTGGCGACAAGTGGACTGCAGACTTATGTAGGCTGGCTGAGCCAAACAGCAGCAGGTGAGTAGAATCTCCCATTAGCACCACCACCACCATGCCCAGTAGGATCTCTGAATCACAAGTAGCAGAAAACAGAACATGACAAAATAGCAGTAATAAATACAATCCTGACACAATCTCCACAGATTGTAGCCAGCATTTCACCTTCATAAAATGCTGCGCAGTGTCCGGGGGCCGGTAAATATTTAGAAACATGACTCTGGGAGAGGCTTTCAGCTGAAGAGCCACATATTCAAAGAAGTAAAACATCCAAAAGATGACTGCTTCCACTGAAATGATTCATTAAATAAAACTGCAACCCTCCTCTCCTGTTCAGTCTGACCTCACTTATAAAACTAAAGTTGGGAGGGGTTGATTCAATAAGAGCAGCTGCACTGTTATTTATTTATTTATTTATTTCATATGATCATAGAGATTGTTAACAGTGTTATATGTAAGAACCAATACTTTATATTCCTGGTTCCCACCGGATGTCAAAGAAGGGAAGCCAGGACTGGGGAAATGTGATATCTCCTGTTTATCCTCATCAGAACTCTTCTTGCAGCATTTTGGACTAGTTGGAGGGTATTTACAGTGAAATTATTTGAAAGTGATTTTTTCAAATATATATTCATGTTTATCCTTTTAAAAAAGGTTCGTGTTTTAGTCCTAAAACTTTTATACTTGTACTTTGTTTCATCTTCATTTATTCATAGTCTGTAACAAATACTGTTAACTGCACATCTTAACAAATCTCTCTTTTCCAAATTTATTTAAATAAACCCTGGGGTTATTGAGAAACACTCGTTTCATTATAGGTACTCAGTATTTAGGCAGAAGGCATGGACTTAATGAATTAACTGAATTAACTGTACTACCAGCAAAATATTACAATCTTTTTAGTTACATCTTGTGTCTTAATTATCTTTAGTCATTTGAACCAGAGTCTCCTGCATTACTTGTAAAACAGGGTTAAAACTCATTTGGGCTCAGGACCTTGGACTGTTCTTCACATTGGACAGCAACAGGAATGCTGCCATTTTACTGGATGGCATTCTGTTACACCTGTTCACAACTTTACCCGTGTGACAGACGGGGATACTCACCACTACGCCACTATGAGGTAGCATGTTAGTGATAGTATGTGATGTTATTGATAGTACTTAACAAAATTCAGAATCTAATCTGTAAACTGTTGGCCAAAACTGACCAGTCAATCGCTCCGTCTACAGATAATAAGAGGAAACAAAAACAATCTATAACACATAAAATTTCATTTTCTAAATCCACACGACGAACTACAAAGTCGTTGAGCTGTCACCAGAATAATGGTAATAATAATGGTTTATTTAAAAACGTGAACGAGGAAACTGTGCATACAGTAGATCGTGGAAACGTCTAATTAACGTTAAAAAGTCCCAATTTTTATTTATATGGGTGACAGCTCCACGTCTCCTTAGAAACAAAAGAAGAAAAAACTTATTTTTGTACTTAGCTCATACCATCTGGTTTTCATAAGAAAACTTGCATCCCTGGTTGGGCTTGAACCACCAACCTTTCAGTTAACAGCCGAACACACTCACTCTGTTCTCCTCCTCCAATCTGAAGTCTCCCTGTCCAATATGATAATGGACATCATCCAATCAATGCGTAGCATGAATGCTGATAATGGACGGAACTGATTGCAGAGCTTCTGTCGTTTGAGCCACCTTTGGGATTTTCCATCATCGGCCATTGCTTGGTAAAAGATTGGCATCTGTTGGGAAAATAGTGGCAATCAGGGTGAGTACCTGTACTTTTTATATTTATTTTAATGACCTGGTTAATTTATCTCTGTGTCCTCTGTCAGAAACAGGTGTTCTGTCCTTTATTTTAGGTTGTCTAAATATGTGAACGTCCGTTAGCTTAGTGAGCCGAGAACACCATCATGCTCGATACTTTAGCCCTCTGTTTCCTTTCTGCAAGAAAATGATTTTGGTTAACAAATCGTGTTAATTTAATGAGAGCGCGGGAGCTTTGCAAGATACAGTATATGGACTGTCGTTATGTAAAAACCCTGCAGCTGATGAATCGAACAGGAGCAACTAGTACCTAAAAGATGTAAAGAACAGCAGCTCAGTGAGATAAACCTGCTCACAACTAAAGAACAGCCCTAAAAAAATTAAAACATACTTTAAGAATGAAGTTTATTTAGACTTGGACTTTTTGCGTTATTTTTAGTTATTTTGTGTTAAAGAATTGATTCCAAATTTACAGTAACTGTATCATCTAATTAGTTTCACTGTTGTACTTTGATGAACACACAGTGTTTAAAGTCAAGGCTAACTTTAGATGACAACCAAGAGAAAAAGGCACAAGGCCATGGGAGATGGGGAATGGATGTCCAGGCTGAGGGCCTTTGACAGCACTGGAGCTTGGCCCCCAGGAGCCAGCAACAGGCCAGCACCATGGCAACGCAAGTGGCATGACCTCTTCCAAAAGGTACAGTGAATGGCTTTTACTGTTTTTGTGCATTAGTATGTAGGTTAGTTGAAGAAAACGTGCACTGTGATGATACACATGATGTCCATTTCACAAAGAACTGCAGTCACTGCACAGCAGGCTTAATAACGTTGCTTTTGTTTTTAGATAGAGAAATGTCCCATTTTTAGATAGAGAAATGTCCCATGCAGGCCAGAGGGCAATCTGGCCTATTTGGTCAGGCCAGGACTTGCAGTTGTGGGTTCAATGCCAAGGTGATCAGTTTTAACAATATTATGTTCTTTAAAATCTTACGTCGCATGTCTGTTTTGATACCCCATGTCCCACTATTGCAGCCTGCCAACCAGTCATCTCCTCCCTCCACATCGTCTGCAGCTTCAGCCTCTGCTCCCGAGGCCCTGCCACAGATATTTTTGGGTCCCCCTCTAAGTTTGTCCATGGTGAATATTGCTGTAGCTCTTCATGTTTTAGATAAATCCCACACTGCTTGCTTTAACATCAGCTTTAATTAGTGTTGTCTTACAGTTCACAAAATCCTGCTTTGGAGGCACTTTGTCATCTGCAGTGCAGCCACCCCCAGCCCTTCGCCTTCTTTTTTTTTTTTTTTTTTTTAACTTGTCCTGTCCAGCATCATAGCAGCAAAATGATAATCTGGTTGTTGTATTGTGCTGAACAAATTTGCTCTGCCAAGGGGAGGCCTATGGGTAAGGCTCCTCTTGATAATGTGATTAATTAATTTATTTATTTACTTTGAATCACGGAATCTATGTAATCTTGCTGGACCTGACCGGAGGGGACAGAAAAAGATGGAAAATAGCAAAAAGAGCAAAAGGGAAAGAAGAAAGGAGACAAAAAGATCACAGACAGAAGGCAACGACCCTTCAATCCACACCATCACCAGACAAAAAACTGTTACACCTGTACATGAACACACCAGAAAATTTCCTACAACTTTTACAGAAGCAAAAACACACACACACCTTCTTCTGTGAGGACACCTAGTCCTTCACCTTGTGAGGCTTCCCAACCCTTCTATGCCACCATATTATTTAAGGACCCCCAGCCCAGTACTCAAGAGGACTTCATCTATGGCCTGTGTGAGGACCCCCAGCATGCACCATCCCAGAGGAAGTTCCCAGTTTGGGACCAAAACTGCACCAATGCAGACGCATCTGTAAGCTCAGGAATCACAGCTCAGTTGTCCAACTCTGTTTGTCTGACATCTATTACAGGGTATTTCTGCATATAATAAGACTTTTGTTGGTTGTCATCTTGCACTCAGGTGAACCAGGAGGACGTCAGTCAAGGTTATAAAAAGACTATAAATGAATGAGAGTATGACTGAAGGTCTGAATCTCTGACCACAACAGTTTTAAAATAAAATATTGGCTGTGGTCACATCTCCTTGTTTTTTTTTTTTTTTTTTTCATTTGGGCGGGGCGGGGGGTATTTTGTTTGTTTGTTTTGTTTTTTTGGTTGTTGTTATTTTTTAATAATGTCCACACATTTTTGGAAACAGTGTAATGATGTGAGAATTTTATTTAACAACAATAATAATAAATAGCAAAAATATACAAGTTTTTATCTATCTATCTATCTATCTATCTATCTATCTATCTATCTATCTATCTATCTATCTATCTAGATACAAAAGTGAACAACTATTATATTATTTTATTTATTATTGAATAGTATTTAATAATTATCAGTGTGGGTTACATTAATGATTGATCAAATGTACTGAAATATGTATGTCAGCAGCATCCAAGCTTCATTTTGTCAGAAAGATAAGTCTTCCATTAGGACATACAGTACTTTGCAGGAAATTTATATCAAGCTTGTAAGGTATTTAGTGGGTTTAGTTCAATTTAAATAATTAAATACATGCAATGATATGCAAAAAGATGACAGATGCAGTAAAATATGCATACAATCACACAGGTGTACATGAAGATTTAGAAAAGAATGGCAATGGAAACGTGAAATCTGTCCCATTTTCAATTATTTTGCTCCATTTTTCCTCTAAAAGTTCCTAACGTTTGCAACGATTGTCTAAAAACGAAAGGAAACGGAATTAAAAGCAATGGAACATTTTGGCCATTGGCATTGAACCGCGATCGCGAGACTGTCGCTTTTTTTTCTTTCTTTCTTTCTGTTGTTGTTCTACCGCTTTTATGTTCCCCCTCCTTTCCAACCCCGCCCCCTCCCGCACAGAGCCCGTGTACCGCAAACTCCCAACATCCAGCATCGAATGAGAAATATTATGCTGCTAGAATTACAAAATGTTCCATGGTATGATAGGCGTTGGTGGTATAGTGGTTAGCATAGCTGCCTTCCAAGCAGTTGACCCGGGTTCGATTCCCGGCCAACGCACATTTTTTCTTCATTTGTTCACTGAGTGAACAGCAATGACTTAACTCTCAAATCAGCTCAATATTTATGACTATTGATTATGGAGTCAAAGGGCAGGAATTAAATCATTAGTGAGTCATCTATGCAGCTGGTACACTTTAAGTTCATCTGCCTTTTTGGCTATATTTTGCCTATGTATAGTCTCCGAATCTCCGAAGGGATTAATAAAGTATTTCTATTCTATTCTATAATTGTATATTTTGGCTCTCTGACATCTATGTTTAAACAGCTTTATATTGGGATTGAAATATAATAAGACAACAGAAATACCTCCTTTAACATAATGTAAAATACAATGATTACATTTCTTCTTTCAATAAGCAATTCTATTGATATTTTGGCTGATGTCACCTATTTTCTCATGTCATTGTTTACTGTTTACATCCTGGGAGAAAAGGTGGAGGTGGTGGAGGAATACCAGTACCTGAGAATTCAGCTGGACAACAAACTGGATAACTCTGGTTCTGTGGTGAGGATAACTCTGGTTCTGTGCAGGGGATAACTCTGGTTCTGTGCAGGGGATAACTCTGGTTCTGTGGTGAGGATAACTCTGGTTCTGTGGTGAGGATAACTCTGGTTCTGTGGTGAGGATAACTCTGGTTCTGTGCAGGGGATAACTCTGGTTCTGTGGTGAGGATAACTCTGGTTCTGTGGTGAGGATAACGCTGGTTCTGTGCAGGGGATAACTCTGGTTCTGTGGTGAGGATAACTCTGGTTCTGTGGTGAGGATAACTCTGGTTTTGTGCAGGGGATAACTCTGGTTCTGTGGTGAGGATAACGCTGGTTCTGTGCAGGGGATAACTCTGGTTCTGTGGTGAGGATAACTCTGGTTCTGTGCAGGGGATAACTCTGGTTCTGTGGTGAGGATAACTCTGGTTCTGTGGTGAGGATAACGCTGGTTCTGTGCAGGGGATAACTCTGGTTCTGTGGTGAGGATAACTCTGGTTCTGTGGTGAGGATAACTCTGGTTCTGTGGTGAGGATAACGCTGGTTCTGTGCAGGGGATAACTCTGGTTCTGTGGTGAGGATAACGCTGGTTCTGTGCAGGGGATAACTCTGGTTCTGTGGTGAGGATAACTCTGGTTCTGTGGTGAGGATAACGCTGGTTCTGTGCAGGGGATAACTCTGGTTCTGTGGTGAGGATAACTCTGGTTCTGTGGTGAGGATAACTCTGGTTCTGTGGTGAGGATAACGCTGGTTCTGTGCAGGGGATAACTCTGGTTCTGTGGTGAGGATAACTCTGGTTCTGTGCAGGGGATAACTCTGGTTCTGTGGTGAGGATAACTCTGGTTCTGTGGTGAGGATAACGCTGGTTCTGTGCAGGGGATAACTCTGGTTCTGTGGTGAGGATAACTCTGGTTCTGTGGTGAGGATAACGCTGGTTCTGTGCAGGGGATAACTCTGGTTCTGTGGTGAGGATAACTCTGGTTCTGTGCAGGGGATAACTCTGGTTCTGTGGTGAGGATAACTCTGGTTCTGTGGTGAGGATAACTCTGGTTCTGTGGTGAGGATAACTCTGGTTCTGTGAAAATAATGGAGGGTTCTCATCATCCTCTACACAACACAGTAAAGAAAACAGCAGTGAGTACAGTGTGAGGCTTCTTCATGTCTGATTCCAGACAGAAAGGTACCAGAAATCATACCTACCAGCAGCCATCACCCTCTAAACCAGGCAATATCTTTGTCTAATTAGGCCAGAGCACTGTAGGCGGTTTGAAGGCCTGTTGTAATTCAAATGGGTTTTTTTCTGTATTATTATTCTTTTTCTCCTCAAAAGTAAATTGCCTTTTAGGGGACTCTCCAAATTTTGCCTAAGCCCCAAAGGAATGCTTAAATTTACGTAAAATTAAACGAGAGCACCACCTATTTACGATGCCCCTCCACTGCATGTCATCAATCTTTATGAAAATCGCTACACATATTCTAAATGCTCTGGTGAACAATAAATTTGCTTGGATCAATGGCCGAAAACCAACAGGAAGTCGGCCATTTTTTGGTCAAAGTTGCCATTTTGGCATTTTACTGATGTCGTTTAAACTCTATCTCCTCCTAGAAATTCCATCATACTGCCACCAAAATTGCTCAGGATGTTCAGAAGGCATGTGTCTTTAAAAGTTCAGTTCAGTTTATTTGCCATTTGCAGAAAAGAAGCCACATTGGAAAACAGTTGCAACTCAAAGTGCACTGTCAACATTTAACAGACAAAACATAAGAAACACATGCCTAAAAAAACACATGGACAAATCCTTAAACGCATAATACTAAGAAACTAACCCTTATCTAAATGTAAACTACACAAGATGTATAACAGCCATTCTTTTCCTCATGGGGAGGAGCTTTGCCTGCTTGGACTGGGGGTTGTTGCCGTGGTGATCACCCTTGTCCCAGTGGCTGGGGGTTCTGCACTGCAGTCCTACAGCTGTGATGTGGACTCTGGCCGGTCCTGGTCTGGGTGGTTGCTGTGCTGGCCTCTGTGGAAATGGGTGGGCTGGCTCTTGGTGTGATCGGATCTCCAAGATATTGTTTCCTCACAGCGGCTTCAAGCCAGATGTTTATTACTTTTATTATTTTTGTTCTAAGTAACAGAAACTGTGGAGTTCATGTTTGTGTATAATGTAGGGAGGGGGGACGGCTCTGTTTGTGCATGTATGTGGACGTCTGTGTGACTGTGAGAGAGACAATGATGGGTGTGTTTTTAAATTGCTGTCATATAATGTGTGAAGGCTTGTTTTACTTTAATATGCATACATTTATTTCATCATGTAAAGCACTTTGTGTTGCATTTGGCAAGAAAAACGCTTTATAAATGAAGTTTGATGTGAACTGATTAACAGCTGCACTTTAATTAACCACTGAACAGCCACTAACAGAACAAGACAAATCCATTTTCAATAAATAAATAATAATAATAATAATAATGGATTAGATTTATATAGCGCTTTTTTCAAGGCACCCAAAGCGCTTTACATTGTGTGAATCCATTATTCATCCACTCCTCACTCATACCTGGTGATGGTAAGCTACGTGTGTAGCCACAGCTGCCCTGGGGCAAGCTGACGGAAACGTGGCTGCCAGTCTGCGCCTACGGCCTCTCCGACCATCACCGAACATTCATCCACACATTCATACACCAGCGATGCCAACACTGGAGGCAAGGAGGGTTAAGTGTCTTGCCCAAGGACACAACGACAGATAACTGCGGGAGCGGGAATCGAACCGCCGACCTTCCGATCATTGGACGACCTGCTCTACCGCCTGAGCCACTGCTCTATATGAAAACATATAGAGGCAAGTATTTCACTCTTGGAATAGCTTGAATAATGAGACGACACTTAACACACATAAGTTGTTTATTTGATGGTGTACAAGGTGTCCTTATTAATGGACATTTAAGATGACTATGAATTGTCATTTTTACTTAACTATAATAATAATAACATGCAAATATAGCTTTAACTTTGTACATTTAAATAGTTTCTACCAGCTTTAAATGTCCAACATTTACCTAACTTTCCGTTTCTCCTTTCTAACCATAGATGCCTGTTTTTAAATTCCCCTACCTGACTCTCACTCCACAAGGCCAGCCTGGTCAAAGTCTCGTCTACGAACACACACACACACACACACACACACACACACACACACACACACACACACACACACACACACACACACACACACACACAGAGAGAGAGAGAGAGAGAGAGAGAGAGCAGAGCAGTATGAAACCACCACTTTAGTTAGCTAGTTTTATATAATTTAATGTGCCAATCACCTGCTGTTTAACACACAAATTCCACTCACCGAGGCCCCGTTTCATGAAGCAGCTTAAACAGAGTTTAAAGCTCTGGGTTGACCAACTCAGAGTTTTCACTAAACCCGCTTTCTGAAACGGGGCCCAGGTTGGACGACAGTGTCAGGCTCAGTCTCCTCCCCGCCCGTCAGAAGCTGCAGCAGCCTCTTTGCAGTCATCAGGCTCCTTTCTGAACTGTCAGCGGTAACTGTAGTGTCCCCCGAATCGACAGTGGAAACAGCACCAGTAGCAACACACTCACTGACACACTGAACAGTGTGATTTGACTTTGTTTTCTTTTAATGTTTTTTCTCTGCATTCTCCATTAACTACACATACCACCCAAAAAATCTTCTTCCTCTTCTTTTTCTGCTGCATCTTCTTCTTCCTCTCATCCGCTGCTCTTTAATTCGCAGTTGTCTAGCAACCAGCCACCAGCTGATAGGAACGCAGGTCAGGATCAGAACAGACGGCCAAGCTGCTTTCTATCTGCGGCGGCTCAACGTCACTTTTGACTGAATTCCTCATGGTCTAAATGGGCCGGCTTCGTGGCTAATTTATGACCGGGAAAGTAAAAGTTATGTCACAAAACATGTTGATACGCATCTTTGAGCATTTTTTAGTGGTTATACGGATATTTGTGACCTTTTCTAGTGGGTATACAGCGTATACCTGCGTATCACGTGGACTACACCAATGACATTTTCTACCTCTGCTCTGTAATGTGATTCATCCTTTGAACTGATCAGACCGATAACAGTGGTGTCGTCTGCATACTTGACAATCAGATTGTTAGGATGGTAGCATCACAGTCATGTGTGTACAGAGTGAGAAGCAAATGACTTAAAATACAACCTTGTGGGGAGCCAGTGCTTACACAGAGTTCATCAGATACACAGCCATTAATTTTGACCTTCTGTGGTCTGCAAGTTAAAAAGTTTAAAGTCAATTTGCAGATGGCATCACCAAGTCCAAAAGTTTTCAATTTGTGAATGAGCTTCACAGGAACCAGAGAGTTAAAAGCATGAGATTTTCCTCTATCCAAATGTTCATATACAGAGTTCAGAGCAAAAGAAATGGCGTCTTCAACGCTTCACAGGAACCTTTAATATAGTCCAACACCAGTTGCTCAAAAGTTTTCATTAACCCCTTACGATGCAGACGTACCGGTCCCGGTACATGACTACTAATCAACAACATTGCAGCCATGTGTGCAAGCCCCTCTGTCATGAATGCCCACAATATATACATTAAATGAAAGCTCAAAGTCTTGTCTTTCCGATGATATAAACCATTTTGACATGCAACAACCACAGCACTAACACTAAAGCCTTTTTTACAGAAAAGCAGAAAGTTTAAATGTTGACTTTCCTTACCTTTGAGGGCTCTCTATCGGTCAAACATCAATATTCCCATCAAGATTGGTCTCATTCTGTCTGTACAGGTTAGGCGAGGACAAAAAAAATATTTTTTTCTGTGTGTTCTAAAGTGTATAACTTTTTATCAGTAATACTTACAGTGATTCTGATTGCTGTGGGTGAAACTAGAGAGTGTTACCTTTACAAAGAGCCCAAGCCTGTACTTACAATCCAGAGGGTTCAATAACAGCAGTAATTATAATTTGGAGAGGTCATATTACAGGCGTTTTTGCCAAAATGACCCCGCTTGATAAGGGGTTAAAACAGAAGTTAAGGCCACTGGCTGATAGTCATTAAGGCACTTCACAGGTGTCTTCTTAAGCACTGGTATTATGACAGACTTTTTAAAACTAAGTGGAACAGTGCAGTTTCTAAGTGACATGTTATACAGGTGAGTTAAGCTGATCTGAACACAGTCTAAGAACAAGAGGAGGAATGCTGTCTGGACCGGGGGCTTTCCTCACCTTGGTCCTGGACAGGACTCTCATTACGTCCTGCTGATTGACAATGAAACCACTTTCCTCACAACAAAGAGAGGAGAGGACAGCAGACTCATTCCCAGTTTCAAATCTGCAATAAAACTGACTGAGGTCATTTGGCAGTGAGTGGTCGAAAGCAATGATGTTCTCTCCTCTCTGTTTCCAGGAAGTGATAGAGTTCAGTCCCGTCCACATGCGCTTTAAAATATCCTTCTATCTTGTCTCCGTAGGCATTGATAGATGCTCCAAAGAATATCTGACCTGCTTATAGGCAGCAGCATCACCAGATTTAAAAGAGGTAATCCAAGGTTTTTGACTGGGATGCTTTTTAATGATCTTCCGTGGGAACACAAACGTTTATGTATCCAGTCACCACATCACAGTATTCATCAAGGTCTTCTGACTGGAAGACAGATCAATCCGTGGCATCAAAACAACCTTGTAATTGAATTTTACTGTCTTTAGTCCAGCACTGGACAGTACGTATTATTGGCTTTATTTGTCTACTCCTCTGAATGTATGTAGGAAGAAGAAGAATGGAGGAGGGATCAGATTTGCCAAAAGCAGGTCTGGGAATGGAGCCATAAGCTGACTTTACATTACTGTAACAATGATCAAAGATCTGTGATCCGCTGGTAGGATGTTTCACATGCTGATAGTAGTTGGGGAGGACAGTTTTAAGATTACAGTTATTAAAATCCCCTGCTACTATCACCACAGCATTTAGATGAGAGCTCTCGTGTGTACAAAAGGTCACTTAGCTCCTTGAGAGCAGCTGAAGTGTCCGCCCGTGGGTGAATGTACACGGCACATAAGAACAACACAGAGAACTCCTGAGGGAGGTAAAAGGGGCGGTGTTCTGTCAGTTTAGCATACGCATCAGAGTAGCATACATTACGTTAATGCTCATGCGGGTTAAGGTTAGGGTTAGGGTTAAGGTTAGGGTTAGGGTTAAGGTTAGGGTTAGATGCAGTTATTTTGCACTATGCGTATGCTGATCTGACAATGTATGCTAAACTGACAGAACAGCGGCACTTTAGCATGAGACATTCGAGATTAGCAGTGGAGGTTTGGTTCATTATAACACTGTCCGTACACCAATGTTCATTAATAAAAAACACACCTCCTCCCTTTGTTTTCTCGGTGCGCTCTATCACTGTTGGAACGGTGGACAGAGAAGCTCGGTGGTTGAAAGGATGAGTCCCGCACAGCCACGTCTCCGTCAAACAGAACACGGAGCAGTCTCTGGCCTCGCGCTGGGTCTGAATACGGCTCAGCAGATCGTCCGTCTTGTTTGGCAAGCACTGGACATTCGCCAAGTAAAGGGACGGCAGCGGGATCTTAGATAGACAGCCACACAGCAGTCCTCCTCGTTTTCCTCTGTGCTGGCGTTTCCGACGCTGGTGACCTGCAGCGACCCCGCTTCAAGTATCAGGTCGGCGGCCTACGTGGCAGTGTCTCCGCCCAGTCCCCTCGCTGTACTCACGTCCTCCTCGGCTCGCCTCCTGGCCTCCACTGCCTCGAGTGGGGAAATCATTAAAATCATTACACCTTAGCTCAGGTGCTACGTTAGAGAGTCCACAAACTTTGTCCCGAATGTATGAAGTGACTCACGATCATAACTTACTATGGCAAGTGCTTCATACACAAAGACAAAGAATAAGAAGAAAAAAAAAAAAACACTGCACAAGACAGCTCTTACGGCGGCGCCTTGCCTTGGCGCCATCTTCATCCGTTGCCATTCAAAGTTATCAAAAGTTTTCTAATAGGAGAAAGGGCATAGAGGGGGCGGGGCCTCAAAGTTTGATGTCTCGCCATGAAAAGCAAAAGTGATATAACTTCCACATAAAAAAAACATATTTAAACCAAAATGATCCCATCCTGACCACATCTACATGTCAATATTTGGATCATGAAATGGCCACGCCCCCTGAAGACAAGAAGTCATGTTTTTTTCTCGAAGACCCATTTCTCTGACATTTTGGACACAATCTGGTCCACACTGAGTCAGACAGCAGAAAACCAGTTGGTGATGATATCCAGTGAAAACTGTTGCTCTACGCTGCAGGGCGAGACCGTGGCGCCATGGCAAGCTTCAATAAGACGCCATGACATCATGAATCAGTATAAATCCCTCAATTCTCATCCAATCTCCATCAGACTTACAGGGATTAATCACTGTCTGGCCCTGAACAGATCCATATAACCAATTCCGGTGTGGCCCTAAGCCCCGCCCACTTCCACCAGGAAGTGCTTTTTTTCAGACGCCGGGGTCCATCTCCTCAGGAATGAACCTCCCACACTTAAAAGTGCTTCAGATCACGTCAAACCCTTTCATGATACTACAGAAATAAAACCTCAAGTTTCTTCGCCAAATGTAGCCATGGCGAATAGTGGTCCGATGCCATGAAACAGGAAGTACTTGTAACTGACCCAATGTACTCCTGATCTCCACCAAACCCGGCAGGGAGGACAGTGGTCAGGCCTGGAACTGATTCCAATAGACATATGCTGGTTATATGGCTCTATAGCGCCCCTTATAAATATTTAATCTGTAAGCTCCAACCACTGCTTTGACTGTCATTGATGAAATGTGGCATATTTATATAACATGCCAGGACAAACAGAAAAGCCTCTTCATGTCCTGATGTTGTCAACGCCATAGCCCCGCCCCCCTGGAACAGGACGTCCCTCTATTTTAACCCTTTAATAGATGTAAAACAGATTCAAACTCATTAATATCATCCTTCATGAACCCATGGTTGAAACTATGACTGACTTCTTCCAGCATCATGATCAAAATGGCTTCCTGTGATGTTTAAATCCTTTGCCATGAAACAGGAAGTGGCTCTAACCTTGCCGTCAGTTGACCAATGGAAGTGATGTTTTTTTGTTCTCATTAGAGTTCCAACCTAAACATGGTTCTACATGAAAAACGACTATGTCGCCACCCAGTGGCCACATGGAATTTCTTGATAAAATCATGCTCCCGTTTGAAGAATATGACCCCACTTGTCAGAAACGAGGTCATGCATGGTTCAGACGTCATAACTGGTCAGACTGAGGTGCCAGTTGATCTTCACATGGGGAAAATCACCACTTAATGCAGAAAACCTCTGGAAGAATGGGCATACGGCGGTTTGCGAGAGCAGGAGTGTTAAGGGAGGGAGGTAGTCGGGTGAGGCAGCTGTGCAATAGGCCAGAGCGGCACCAGAGACGCGAGGGCCTTCATCGCTGCTTGCAGCTTTAGTTCATTGTTATTGTTTAAATAGAACTACTACAACATCGCAATTTCCCTCTTACTAACAAATTTTTCTTTTTTTTATATCATGTCCCTCGTAGCCTTCAATGTGTAAATGGAATATGACAAATAAAACTTGTTGGACCAGAGATCTTTGACGCAGAAAAGAAACACTAATGTGTTTCATTCTGGTTATCCTGACTACAGAACCAGAACCAGGACATAAAAGAAACACTAATGTTTTTCTTTCAGTTAGAAAGATTAACTGTGATAATTATCCATCGTAATGATAAACACTGCTAAGCAGAAGTTAAACCTTGAAGGATTAGTTTAAAAATCAATTTACATTTAGATTAACTCTAATTCTTACTTGGAACTGGTTTATTTTAAACCACAATAAGTAAAAAAAGAAAAAGTATCTGCAAGTGACTTTGATTTAAAACAGCTAAGACAGCTGCATGTTAGTCTGGGCCTGGATAAGTTTCAGGTTTTAATAAGTGGCTGAAAAATCACACTGAAATTAGGTGATGATAATTTCCCCCCCAGGCGCAGACCTTGTCAGATTAGAGGCGTTACAAAATGATCTATGCTGCTGTATGTGAATTTTGTGTGGTTGCCCAGTGTCCCACAGTTTTATACTATTGCAAGCCATTTTAACATTTATTCAAAGCGCACTCCTCTCATTGTTCCCTTTGGCAGATGTTTAATTTAGATTCTTCCTAGTCAAAATTACATTCTTACCAGTCAGAATTCTAATTAAAGATATCTTCAATCACATTTTTGCTTGCAGAAACTGAATTTTAAGATACCTACAATTACAAATGTACTGGTAAGAACCAGATTTCAGATATCCACAAATCTTTACAAATTTTAGTTGGCCATTTTTAACATCTATTAGCTTGACTGGATATGTATTTCAGATATCTTTAATTCAATTCTTCCTAGTCAAAATGAACATTTCAGATTTCTAAAATGACATTCTTACTAGGACAAATGACGTCACTTTTCCCATTCGTGTGTATGTGGTGTATCATTACAAATAGTCATAATTGAGTTGCCGATATCCACATCTGAATAGTGGATATCCCTGATTCCAGTTAAAGACATTTCATGATGGCAACTTCGATCTTCGATGTAACATTATGACGTGTGAATGGTTGAGACGTGAACACAGGACGGTTTTTCCCGCTTTACCAGCAGTTCCTGTGCTTTCTCCCTGGACTGGTGAAATGGACTCAGACAGGGACAGAACATCAGCTTTCCATCGACTGTTTGGTGCAGATTCTCGTGCAAGGCACAAACTAACACATCCAGAGGAGTTACTCTCTTTTCTTCCTTTTCTTGTGATCCTGTCAATGACCGCTAACACCATTAGAACTCACTGAGAGAAAACAGAGTTAACGAAGCTGAATGTGTTAAATACAGAATGTGAGCCGCTAAGCATTATGGGTCACGCGCGGGTGATTACATTAGTTTGTTTTAGTATAACTAGAACTATAACTGTATAACTAGAAACAATTGGATTCTGGATATCAGAAACTCTCATTTTTCCTAGTAAGAATTCTATTTCAGATATCCAGAATGTTTATTTTAGATAGGAGGAAAGTAATTTAGGATAGCTGGAAGTATAAACGCAATACATGTGAATGGGGAATGTGACGTCATTTGTCCTAGTAAGAATGTCATTTTAGATATCTGAAATATTTATTTTGACTATAGGAAGAATTTAAGTAAAGATATCTGAAATACAAATCAGTCAAGCTAATGTTAAAAATGGCCACTTGAAATTTGTGAGGATTTGTAGATGTGTAGAGAAACTTTGTTCTTCAATTCTTTTCATTAGGAACATTAATTCTGAACAGGAAACAAGCAGTTCAGACGAGCAAGAAAATTATTCTGACTGGGAAGAATGCTTTAATGCTACCTAAAATAGAAATGTGGAGAGTCAGTTAGTCAATTTTATGTCAAAAGGGTGCCCCACCATACTGTCTCAAGATAACCAAAATATGTTTGTAGGTATCTGTAACTGCATTATTCCTAGACATAACTAGAATTTTAGATATCTGAAATGTAATTTTAACAAGCCATATTAGTAGTAGTTGACATCTGTAATGACATTTTTACTGTTTAAAAATATTGTAGATGTTAGAAATGATTTTGTAGCAATCTGAAATTTGTTTGTCATTTCTGATATCTGAAATGAAAATTATAACTAGAAACAATTGGATTCTGGATATCAGAAACTCTATTTTTTTCCTAGTAAGAATTCTGTTTCAGATATCCAGAATATTTATTTTAGATAGGAGGAAAGACATTTAGGATAACTGGAAGTTAAAACACAATACGCGTGAATGGGGAATGTGACGTCATTTGCCCTAGTAAGAATGTCATTTTAGATATCTGAAATGTTGATTTTGACTAGGAAGAACTGAAATACAGATATCTGAAAGACATATCCCGTTAAGCTAATAAATGTCAAAACGGTTCTCCATATTAATCCACGTGTGTGAAGAGTCCATTCACCACGTGACAAAGGCACTCCAGCGCGGTTGCCATAGATACGAGCTCCTCATCCAGCAGCGTACGGGCGCATAGCCGAAACAAGCCGCCAAGCGCGAGAATATCGGAGAAATATTCAACGTTATTTTTTGGTGGTGAGTTAACATTACTCACGGCGTTCGCTATTAAACTACAGTGTAATATACTACGACTCTAAAGAGGAATGCGGTGTTTATGGAGTCTGTGCGCTTTATTTACATGTTAACGTCAATTACACACAATGTAACAAAAACTTCCGATTTGTACCTTCAAATTTAAACATCTTTCGTACCAGATAGGGTTCAAGCCTAGCATCAAGCAAGTATTACAATTTAAAAACAGTTAAGATTAACTATGAATGACAACAAACTAACTACTCTAACAATGCCATCATTTTATGTCACTGTTTTTATTAGTCGTTGTCATATTCCACTTTTATTTAAAAGACGAATTAGTGTATTTCCGTCTCTGTGTTCGGTGCATTCACAACGCCTGGGACAAGCTAACATTTTATAGAAAAGCTTATTAAATAGCAGTTTTTGTTTTTAACTACCCGGCTACTTTTCCAAAGTCATGCTGTAATGTGTCATATTATGGGATGTTGAGCGTTAGATATGCCAGGCTAGTTAGTTATCTTTGTTTGTCACAACAGACTGTATGGACCTGTTTTGGGTTAAACCAAAAGGCTCATACGCTAAATATTGGTCAAGAAAAATGTTATTGGTAGAAATGAATGCAGAGAAAGAGTGTCTGGTATTAGCTTGGTATCATATGAAGCTAACAATTATCCGACAATCCTCCACAGGTCATCATGAACGCTGACAGAAATATGATGATGAAGTCCCCACCAACAGTCAGCAAGGAGCGGATCATCTGGGATTTCCCAAAGGTACATCCTTCAGTTTTTACATTAAATCTTTTTTCTCCCACTTACATCCAAAATCTAGGAAAATGGTTGACTTTTACCATGGTCCAAACCATAGAAGTGCCAGTCTAGATGATGCTACATAGGAAACTTGTGGCTTTCTAGATAGTCTAGAAATAGGCTGCTGCAGCTTCTCATTCAAAGCCTCCGTCAACATACAGTCATGTGAATGAGTGTCTCACAGAGGACGGCTGTTGTGTTTATATCAACACCACGTGCCTCTGAATGACCGAGTGGAAAGCAGCAAATAGATCATAATACTGCTGTGTTTGCATGTCGATCGCCCACTGATGTTCTTAGTGGAAAAGAAGTCAACGGGGAATTTTGTGGACTTGTTACATGCCGCTTCTTAGAGCATCTTTTGATCATTGCTTGACTACAGTGCATGTGTTATGAGATAACTTGCCATGAGCTGAATTGTCATGTTCTGTTTTCAGTGCTACACACCCGAGGCCTCCCTGCAGCTGAAGAGAGACTGGGACGTTAAAACTAAAACCGCTTGTAAAGACAGAGCTGCCAGACATCAGCCGTGAGTCTCCTGGTTTTGGTTATTGCCCTCTTTGAAGTTAGGATAAGGACATAAGTTTAATCATTTTTATCTCCATGTTTAAAACTATAATAAATAGGTACAAATGAGAGCCCGACCGATTGATCGACCGGCTGATTAAATCAGCCGATTATAGCCATTTTCAAAATCAACTGGCCAGAGTTTTGCAAAATTTAATGCTGATATATTCTTAATTTCTCATAAAACCGTAAATGTTGTCCAGTGTCGGATTCGTGCAGAATGATGTTTGTCCACTAGGTGGAGCTCTAACTCCATTCAGTCCTCACCACTGTCAGTAACTACAGCAGCAGCTACAGCCGGGCAGCACGACAGGGGTGGGCAGAGGAGTGTGACGACAGCTACGTCTATAACATGAAATTGGGCATGACTCAGCATGTCTTCAGTTTCTTTTAAACTCCATTTGCCATGTGTCACGATAGCGACTCGCGCTTTGTTGCTAAAGAAGTGCTAACCAAGCTTAACTTAACTTAAGTGTCCAGACGCATTTCAGGAGGATGGATGTGAAGCAGAGAGGAGGAAACGTTAAAATGATGAACATTACTCTGTCTGCAGCTACGTCATGATGTCCCTCCTAGTTTTACTTGGTCAGAAAATGGTGACTCAGGCTGTGGCAGCAGCTCACTGCGGTGTTGTGGAGGAACTTGAGTTCCGGATTATCTGGGACCATTTTATGTTTAAAATGCAGCTCTGTTAAACATGGCATGTGTTAACATCTGAGTCTGGTTTTTATTTTGCTTCATATGAGTCATGACTTCATGGCCCAGAAAATAATGGAGAAAAGAAAATGTGATGTAACATTAAAGGTGTCAGAAGGCTGCATAAATTGTATTATAACCAGTAACTTCACACTCATTATATTGCTTATATACAGCATAGCATATGGTCTAATATGGTTTAAATTTAAAGATAAATTCCCCAGTACAACTGGTAGCTATATTAATGCAAAACAAATTAACAGAAGTTATTTTATTTTTACATATTTCTTTAAATAAATCGACCAGTTAATTGGTTATCAGAATTGTTTTCTGTATCGGAGTTGGCATCAACTTCAAAAAGTCCATTTCAGTTGGGCTCTTAGTGTAACACTGGTCCCAACATTAAGCTTTAGGAATTATGTCTAAAAGGTGTCAAGCACAGTAAAACTTAACCTACACAATTTTAAACAGCTTATTACACTTGTAATAATGGTAGCAAGTTGGTTTTTCTTTTTAATAAAACTGGGTTGGGGTTTGTGATTCTAACTGAACAAAAAATTTCTAAATGCAGAAAAATATTGAATAGTTAATACATGTTTTAACTCTATCCATTTTAAGCTATTTTCTTTGTACAGAGCAGTTTAATTTGTCCTAAGACTGTCTAAGTTCACAACAGCTCCCTCACCTGCTCTGCCAAGTACTCCCTTTGAACCATCCTCTCCAGATGTGTAAAAAAAAAAGTATGCTAAGATTACCTAACCTACACTAATGTAAACTTAGCTAAAGGCTAACTAAAAACAAACTATGCTAACCTGCTGAAGAACGCAACTAACTACGCTAAACGACTGACTGACTGTCATAAAAACTACTAAAACCAAATGTTAACCATCTAAAACACAGTAGAAACTACAGACTATGCGCCGGCTCTCCTGCGACTTCTTGGCGCCACGTGTGTTTATAACACAGCTGTGCATTGCGTAACGTGATGACATCATTGGCTCATAATGATGTCACGTTTTAAAAGACAAGAGGCTTAAAAAAACTGCTCAAACTGTTCTAGTTTTTATTTTAGGGCGGTTTAAATGGGATTATGCTAACAGGGAACTTCTGGCAGCCGTTCCGTTTTTAAAGGGTTAAATAACTGTCGCACAAGAACGACGACAGAGCGTGCGGATCAGTGAAACCGTAGATGCTACAGGTGTGAAACCAAGACCAGGTGCAGTTACATGAAAACGATTGCTAACTGCATCTTCTTAATTTACTATTTTGATTTAAAAATGATTAATCGTTCAGCCCTACAAGTAAATTTGACATGTTTGATAGTACTTTTACACATATGTCCTTATCCTGGCTCCATTCAGAACCGCCACACTAAAACACACCGTATAGTCACAGTGATGTCAAACCCTTGCTTTCTCCGTTGAAGGTGGGATCAGCAGAAGATGTCTAAAGTAGTCGTTGTTGGAGACCTTAATGTGGGGAAGACCTGCCTCATTAACAGGTAGAGCTGCTTCAGTTAACCTGTTATTTCTACTGGATTACTGCGATTGTTAGTTGAGTTATGAATCATTAGCGGGCCTATAGTACAGGCAGCTGCAGTAAAGTTAAAATGTAAAGATAATAAAAGCATTAATCACAATTATTTGAATGAATAAATAATCGTGTACTAAAACTTGATAATCTTGGCAGCCCTGTTGATCAGTAGGTTGTCAGCTAAGCCATCAAACGACTGATTTTAATCAGCTATATCAATATTTACTGCTTATAATCTTCTAAATGTACTCATCAGCACTGTGTATTTACGTTTCTATGGAGAGGAATTAGACTCAGTCATGTTAAAAAAGTGTACAGGTCCATCCTTCACAGTTCCACTAATACATGATGCGTTTAGGGTGCTGCTGGAAAGCTGGGTCATCTGGATTTTAATCAGATTCGAGTCTTATTTTGTTCTATAGAATGTCAAAGTGGGAAGAATGATTATTTATACCCCTTGATAATAACAGGTGAATTTTGACCTAACTGATATTCATATTTGTGAGTTTTGTTGGAAAATATTTAATTTATGATTTTATTCACCTGAGTTGACAGTGTGAGTGTTATCAAACCCGTGTATGCGTGGGTTCTCCGGCTGCTCCGGCTTGAGTGGTTCTTCATCAGGGAAGAGTTTCTCTGAGAAGCTGAAGGAATGACTTTTTCTTTGTCTGTTTTTGGTACAACTTTCAGATTTTGTAAAGATGTGTTTGAAATGATGTCAGCTTAACTGGACGCTCTTAATCCTCCCGAGGAGTGTGTGTGAGTGGTTGTTTGTCTCTGTGTTGGCCCTGCGATGGACTGGTGGCCTGCTAGTTGTTGGGATAGGCTCCAGCTTCCATGCAACCCGTAATGGACGAAGCGGTGCAGATGATGGATGGACTCCATCCTGTTGGATATGTTTGGGGATTTTCTGAAAGCAGAGTAAGTAAAACTCAGGGTGACAGCTACTTCCTGCCATCCCGCTCTCTGCTACGTCTTAGCTTGGTAGTTGGCAGTCTTCAGCTGGAGGCATCGATGGCTGCTGGAAAGAAAAAGCTGCATAGAATTCCTATGCTATGCCTTGATGTTTGTTTCATTAAACTGTCCACACATTACGCTTGTTTGTTATACGGAGTCCTGCTACAGTAATGTTCACGTACAAGAAATATCCATCAACATGCCTGATGCACATGTGTGGAGCTAGGATAGAGACATGCCTTTTACAACTTGTACCTCCATGTTTACTAGTGTCACAATAAGCATTTCTGGCCTTAGCAGAAGTAATTTGTCCGTGTAGATTTGATTTGTACCCGTACTTGTTATAGTTTGAGATACAGAGATACAAAACTTCTGTCCCAATCCCATCTCCATGCACATGTAAGCTGATCTGTACACCATCTGTGAGGTTAAGGTAAAAATATTTTGTGTTAAAATAGTTTGATACTTGTGTCTGAATTTGAACAAACATTCGCAAAATCCAGTTACTATAAAATGATTTACACTTTTTTAACCATTTTGAGTCAAATTTTTCTCCATATTCTGCAGTTTATTCATTGCAAGGCCTAAAATCTTATGTTTGTTTTTATTCTGATTATGGCATAATTTAAAATGATAAAGACGCTTCATCAGGGAAGAGTTTTCACTAAGAAGTTGTAGGAATGACTTTTTGTTTCTC
Organism: Melanotaenia boesemani; assembly: GCF_017639745.1. Lineage (NCBI taxonomy): Eukaryota > Metazoa > Chordata > Actinopteri > Atheriniformes > Melanotaeniidae > Melanotaenia > Melanotaenia boesemani. Next base: position 3,619,696 of record NC_055689.1, on the reverse strand, counting down.
TGTTTTTGGTACAACTTTCAGATTTTGTAAAGATGTGTTTGAAAGAGATTACAAAGCCACCATAGGAGTAGACTTTGAGATTGAAAGGTTTGAGATATGTGGAGTGCCTTTCTCTCTTCAGATGTGAGTAGGAAAATGTTGTAAGAAAGAAGTAATCCTGCTCACATGTTTTGTATTTTTCCATCCACTGTAATCTAAATGAACTTTTTCTTCTAGCTGGGATACAGCTGGACAGGAAAAATTCAAGTGCATAGCATCAGCCTACTACAGAGGAGCTCAGGGTAAGAAGCTGCTGTAATACTTAACTTTAACAGGATTTACTGGAAGGGAAAACATTTCTGATGGAGTAAATCAATGATTTTTACATACTTTGCTCACTTTTCAGTTATTGTCACAGTATTCGACATGGCAGACATTAAGTCCCTTGATCACACACGGTAGGTCTCGTTTTTTATTCTACTGGTGAATGTTGTGATTGAAGCAGATAGTTTAAAGAAAACATAGACAGGAAATCTGAGGAAAGAAAACAGCAGATTAACAGACAGTAAAAGCCAGAATTGTCCAGGAATTTAACCCTGAGACTTAAACGCTGATGGCATCTGAGCTCATGGTGTGTGCAATTTAAAAAAGTTGAGACTCTGCATAAAATGTAAATAACACCAGAATCCCACCAAGACACATTTGACTCCCAGTAGAAGATAAACAACATGTCAGATGATGAAACAGAGACATTTCACCATGTGATGAAAATATGAGCTGATAGTGAATCTGATGCAGCAATACGTCTGGAAAAAGTAGTTCCAGGGTGATGTTCGGCACGGTGTAAAAAGTAGTTTCAGGATGATGTTCAGCACGGTGTAAAAAGTAGTTTCAGGGTGATGTTCGGCACGGTGTAAAAAGTAGTTTCAGGGTGATGTTCGGCACGGTGTAAAAAGTAGTTTCAGGATGATGTTCGGCACGGTGTAAAAAGTAGTTTCAGGATGATGTTCAGCACGGTGTAAAAAGTAGTTTCAGGGTGATGTTCGGCACGGTGTAAAAAGTAGTTTCAGGGTGATGTTCGGCACGGTGTAAAAAGTAGTTTCAGGATGATGTTCGGCACGGTGTAAAAAGTAGTTTCAGGGTGATGTTCGGCACGGTGTAAAAAGTAGTTTCAGGATGATGTTCGGCACGGTGTAAAAAGTAGTTTCAGGATGATGTTCGGCACGGTGTAAAAAGTAGTTTCAGGGTGATGTTCGGCACGGTGTAAAAAGTAGTTCCAGGGTGATGTTCGGCACGGTGTAAAAAGTAGTTTCAGGATGATGTTCGGCACGGTGTAAAAAGTAGTTTCAGGATTATGTTCGGCACGGTGTAAAAAGCAGTTTCAGGGTGATGTTCGGCACGGTGTAAAAAGTAGTTCCAGGGTGATGTTCGGCACGGTGTAAAAAGTAGTTCCATGGTGATGTTCGGCACGGTGTAAAAAGTAGTTTCAGGGTGATGTTCGGCACGGTGTAAAAAGTAGTTTCAGGGTGATGTTCGGCACGGTGTAAAAAGTAGTTCCAGGGTGATGTTCGGCACGGTGTAAAAAGTAGTTCCATGGTGATGTTCGGCACGGTGTAAAAAGTAGTTTCAGGGTGATGTTCGGCACGGTGTAAAAAGTAGTTTCAGGGTGATTTTCGGCACGGTGTAAAGAGTAGTTCCAGGGTGATGTTCGGCACGGTGTAAAAAGTAGTTCCAGGGTGATGTTCGGCACGGTGTAAAAAGTAGTTCCAGGGTGATGTTCGGCACTGTGGGAAAAAGTAGTTCCAGGGTGGTGTTCGGCACGGTGTAAAAAGTAGTTCCAGGGTGATGTTCAGCATGGTGTAAAAAGTAGTTCCAGGGTGATGTTCAGCATGGTGTAAAAAGTAGTTCCAGGGTGATGTTCGGCACTGTGGGAAAAAGTAGTTCCAGGGTGATGTTCAGCATGGTGTAAAAAGTAGTTCCAGGGTGATGTTCAGCATGGTGTAAAAAGTAGTTCCAGGATGATGTTCAGCACGGTGTAAAAAGTAGTTCCAGGGTGATGTTCAGCATGGTGTAGCATCTCTTCTTCTAACATGTCTGGAAACGTCTGGGAAGTGAGGAGACCAGTTGCTGGCGTTTTAGGAGAGGAATGTTGTCCCATTCTGGTCTGATGCAGGATTCTAGCAACTCTACAGTCCTGGACCTTGGTTGCTGGATTCCTGTTTCCATGATGCTCCAGATGTTGTGTATTGGTGAAAGGTCTGGACTGCAGGCAGGCCAGTTCAGCAGCCGGACTCTTCTCCTGTGAAGCAATGCTGCTGTGATGGATGCAGGATGTGGTTCAGCATCGTCTTGCTGAAACCTGCAAGGTCAGGTGTGGTAGAGAGAGGATCCAAACAGGTCCATACACCTCCTGCAGCTGAAAGCAGTTAATCTGAACAGACTCAGTTCCAAAACAATTACCAGTCCAACCAACCACCCCATGTCAAATGCTCCTCCAGGTTTTTCTGGTTTGTACCAGGTACCTTTCCAGCCTTTTGTTGCTCCTGTTCCAACTTTTTCCAGACTTGTTGTTGCATTTACTGTTGCGTTTACTCAGAGTCTCAACTTTTTTAATTGGTTTGTAATTTTTTTCTTAATCTCTATGTTGTGACTAAACAGGTTAGATATGTAGGTGTTCATAGGTTTGGAATGAGTGAGAAGTTTCAATGTGCTTTAAAACTCAACTTTCTCTTGTAGCCAGTGGTTGGAGGAGGCCATGAAAGACAATGAACCTGATTCCTGTTTCATCTTCTTAGTTGGGACTAAAACTGATCTTCTGGTGAGTATCCTCTGTTTCTGATGCATATTTTACAAACCCCAGGTACACATTTCCCCTTTGTTTTCCAACTATCTGTTCATTAAAAGCCTTTAGAAGAAGTACAGAGGACTGAAAAAGACGCCATGAAGATTGCAGCAGAAATGAAAGCAGAGTTTTGGGCGGTTTCGTCTAAAACAGGTGAAACCTACAATGTTGACTTGCCAGTGTTGCACGACGTGTTAGGACAGCTGTAGCTGTGAAAAATGGCTCATTTTTGTTGTTTTCAGGGGAGAACGTGCAGGGCTTCTTCTTTAGGGTGGCGGCTTTGGCCTTTGAGATGTGCATACTGAAGGACACAGAGAAGGGAGTCCCTGCAAGCATCGGGCATGGTGTTGGTATTAGTAAGTAGATTTATCTACCTCTCACAAACACTGATAACAAGAGTGTCGAATATGAACTTGAGTTTGTGTTCAGAATCAGATCGTGGCGTTTTGGAGGAGGGAACATCCCAGGACATGAAGAGAAGCTGCTGTTGATGCAGATCGGTCCAGACAGATGTCTCCAGCTGCAGCAGCAGAGTCCGACCACGTTTCTGAACTGAAATGTGCCTAAAAGTCAAGGTCTCCAAGTTATTACAACTGTGTTTGGATGTTTGTAAATGCTGCCAGTTATGGATTATCTTAGTTCATCGGTCAGTTCAGATCAGGTCCTGGTCAAGCGGGACAAATAAAGGCCGGGTACATGTAGACTGGGACAGATTCAGTCTTGTTCTCAGGACACTTCTGGATTTTCTTCTCTAGTGTGATTGTTTTTTTTTTCTTCAAGCCGTATAAACAGCCTGGAATGTGCACAGATAAAATATGCATGTACATATAAACGGGGCTCCAGATTAACTGTTTTGATCACCAGCTAGTAGACACGTAAAATTAACCAGGATTTACACCAGCCGCATTTTTATCTGAAGCAAAAGATTCAGATTATCACTGCAGCTTAATGCATTTCATTATACGTCTTTCTTTAAACTGTTTTTATTCATTTATATTTTTATGAAAATGCTGAACAGCAACTTTTTCACAGCAAGGAACAAAATTACTTATTAACCAGTTACTAACCAGTTACTAACCAGTTACTAACCAGTTACTAACCACTTACAAACCAGTTGCTAACCAGTTACTAACCACTTACAAACCAGCTGCTAGCTAGTTACTAACCAGTGCCGTTGTTTCCACCGTCCCACCACCACATTCTTGTCTTTACGTTTATTTAAATTCAGCTGATCTTGTCGGTGGATGAGGCGTGTTTTCAGGAAAATGTGGCGAATCGCGTCGCTCATGGTAGCAGAGCTGATTCTTAGATTCAGCTCCATTAGAAGAGCCGGTCCCAGATGATTCTTTGTTTGCTCTGATTTAGACTCATTTAGAAATCTTGAATTGTTTATGAGATGGTCAGCATTTTTTATCCAGGATTTAAAAAAAAAGAAAGTTATTTTTATGCTTTCTTTTAAAAATGATCACTATTGGTTTATTACGGATATTCTCGATTGTTCTATTTTTAACTGTTACCGCCAGATAACAAGGAACATTTTCTCTTGATAACGAGACAACGGGATGGTTAAGATGGCGGTTACAAAGTTAGTTGTGTCTGTGTTACAGCTGATTTCAGGGATCAAAATAGACCATGTGACAGCTGGGGGGAGGGGCTACAGTCATGAAGTAGATGTGTGATTTTCTGAATGATGATGGTAAAACCTAACTATCAAACATGTTACAATTTCTGCTGTTGTCAGACTTGATAGAAATAAAATCAGATGTATTGATCAGGGATCTGACTTGACTGTGGTTCCTGGGGCATCCCAGAACAAAACAGCTCGTACTGGGACGCCCCTTGAACCCACATGTTAAGGTGGTGGGAGAGACGAGGATGAAGGCTAAGCTCTCATCCATGTTGAAGGACCTGCATTAGGCAGGTTGGGGGGTGTCCATTTAGAGCTCTTGACATAAATAAAAGACAAATGTTAAAAGTATGAATTGTTCTACATGTTTGTGATAAATATATTATTACCAAATAACTCCAAATATGTTGTAATAATTAATAAATGCAAAATGTTTTTCTGATGTAAGAAGTGCAGTGACATATGAGGGTTTGCTTTAAACAGAATGACTTTTCTATTGGTTTATTTGGAAATAAATCAAGTTTGTATTTGTTTTTTAACAGTAAAGTAGAAATCACCCATGAAACTTGAAGGTCCCATGTAAGCCAGCTAGTCAACAGGGTTAGGGTTAACTTCCCAGGCATCACCACCAAGATGAAAAAGGTTTTTTTTTTAAAAAAGAAAGTTTCTTCAGCTTTTGGCTTTATAGATACTGGATCTAAAATTCCTGAACATTTTCTTCCCCCAAGCTGTCGAAGCCATCAGCCCAAAACACCCCTTCTAGCAGGATCCATTATTCATTATTAAGCTGTGGAGAAAATGAAACCTCACTGGGAAAAGTTTTGTATTCCTCTCAGGTACAAAGCCCACCAAAGACAGTCAGGAAGGAGAGTCACTCACACTTTCTCCGTTTTGCTGTCTCGTAGTGCCGAACGACCAAGAGTATGTGACGTCATTACCAGGTACCCCCCCCCCCCCCCCTCCTGTTGCTGGTGTCATAGATTTGTGGATCTTTGAAGGGAGCCGGATCTTGAGGAGCCGTTCCTTTCAAAGAGCCACAATATCTTACAAAATTTCACAATATATAAGAATAACAAACAATCAAAATATGTAACTATATGAAATCTACTATACAAGATTAAAAAATTATAGGAAAAACATAGATAAAAAAGGATAAACCTGAGCAGTCAGTGTAAATTCTAGTAAATGTTTTAGATAGAACTCACAGTATTTGTTTCCAAACAATACTCTCTGTCCATAGATGCTTCACATGACTGGAGCGTGTTGGACATCAGACTTCTATGATGTCAGAAATATTATTTATTTTATTTTCATTTTACTCAGCTGTACTACTTCTTATTTACTTATTTATTCTTTTCTTTTTTTATTAATTCAGTCATTTTTAGCTGGAAGGGACATGTCCCCCGTGTACCCGCATCTCTGTCCTCTGTCCCCCGCACTTTTTACAGCCATTACAACCGCTTAATTAAATTTTGTAGAAACACATTTTAAAGCTAAGGCGGCAAACAAACACCGTGTGTGAACAGAGACGGGCTGTCTTTGGTGTGATTCACTTCTTCAGACAAGTTCAGCAAACCAGTCAAGAGGCATAAAACTTTAGAAAGTTCCTTCCAAACAAACGGTGAAAGATGAGTAATGCTGTTGGATGAAGATACTGTTTAGCTAAAACAGAGACGTTCTATATTGTATATTATATATTATATTATGAGGACTTTAAAAGATGACGGATATGTCATGGCCCACGTCTCCCCACCTCTCCTTCTTCCGGATGCCCTTATTTGGGAACACTATGTGACAACGCTATTAGGACAGCACAGCTGACGGACATCAAGCTCATCATTCATCCCACATATAAACCCCTGACGAACCTCCAGTCATCGCTGGATTATACTACAATCTGTGAACCTGAACCGGACTTCACCTGTGTCTCTGAGGATTCCTGTCTGCCCGCTCCAGCCCGTCATTCCAGCGTTCCTGTTTCTTCCCACCAACCAATCACAATAAACCTTTGTTACCTCTTCCTAAGAGTTCCCGTTTCCTTGGATCCGCACACCACCCCATGACAGGATAGATGTCAGTTTAGTTAGCTAAGCTAGCTAGTTAAGGTAGAGGTGGTAGTATCTACTCCCTGACATTTACTTTAATAACTTTTTGGATAAATTGTACTCTTGAGAGTTGTTTTGTTGTAAAACAATCTTTACTTTTACTTAAGTAATATTATTCTAAAGTAACAACAGGCTGCTCTTACTCAAGTAACGTTACTGTTTTGGCTACTCTAAGATTACTCACTTCTAGGTAGAAAATAAGAATATAAATGTATTTGTGTTCCTTTTACTGTTATATTTATAAAGATTTAATTTATTTAGTGGTAACTAAAGTTTAAAGTACATGAATTTGCTGATTACTGATTATTATTTTAAAAGAATGATTACATTAGTGTTATTTGATGAATAAATCAGACGTTAGGCTACACAATACTTCAGTTTTTTCACTAAATTTACTACATTTTCACTACATTTTTACTCTTACTCAAGTAATTAATTGGATGAGTTCTCTTTACTTCTATGCAAATAATATTGCTCTAAAGAAACAATACCCTTACTTGAATTTTTGGCTAATCTACCACTTAGGAATAAACCCAACCCTCAATCTGCACAGAACTTGTGCTCGCTCTTGTTTTGAACATATTTTTAAATAATAAATAAATAACTGTTATTCATTTATTTGCAGACATTATTTGACTATTGTTTTAGTCAGCAGGCACTGGTCATACCATTTTTTTAACTGATTAATTTTGCACATCTGTACTGTCATCGTTGATGATAAAATAAATGATAAAATAGCATCATCTTAATGCTGATATATTTATTGTTGTGTCACTTTCACTTGTTGCTTCATGCCATTAAATTATGTGGCTTATTACCCTGTTACCTTGTCACTTTCATTTCATTTTGGTGCTGATTTTTTTAAACAGGAAAAGTGTTTTACAGAACTTTTTGTTTTCAGTGTTTTCATTTGGCACTTAATAACCTGGCTACTCACCCTGTAGATGCCCCAGGGTCATTCTATGTAAACTCAACCAGAGTTTGGCAGCTTTAGATTTTAAATTTTGACTTTAAAGTGATATACTATCAAAATCTAAAGAACTAAAGTTGGTTCCCTGGTGCTGTGCTGTTTGTGGTTATGTGGTTCTTTAGCTGCTAAGGATAGATGCAACTGAATGTGAGAGGATGATAAATCACTCAATAGACCTCTAAACAATTTGTCTCCTCACTTCTAAAATGATGGCTACGCCCCTGATGATAATAATAATAATAATAATAAGCATTTTATTTGAAAATATCGGTAGTATTACTTTACTTTGCATGTCACCACCGTTTCTTGTGTAAATCCTTTGTCACCACACGTTACCATGTTTTTACGAAGCCTGCGCGTGTTAACAGGCAAAAAAAAAACAAAAAAAAACGAACGAACAAACAAACAAAATCCACTGAAAATTGTCAGATCTTGTTTGTACAGCACTATATCTGAACAATAACAAATTAAACATACATTTGACTTATCTGGCAGAATTAGAAAATAATTACTTCCAAAGTGATGTAAAGCTTGTTTGAGAAGCGAAGATGTAGATCAGCGGAGTGATTCCTCTTGCGTTGATAAACACTCTTGAGAAGCAGACGACCAATCACATTGCACGTTTCCATGTTTTGGCGGAAGTGGAAGTGTGCTAATCACTTAGCACATCTCCTAACATGGCTACAACGTAACAGTGGTTCCAACTAGTTTTAATTACATTGACGTGTATATGTTGCGGTTACCTCTATATAAAACAGTTACTTAGTTACCTCTAAGTTTTCTGGGATAAGCCACGTGCCAGGATAGCAAATGCCAACGTCTTAGGGAAGGTTGATCTTCTAGGAGTTTGCTGCGGAGCGTTTAGGTACGTCTGAATGTAGCGGGATGTGGCGTTTTACTTATTCAAACCTGAACGATTTATTGAGTGACAAATAATTTGGTGAATTTTACAATCTTATTATTATATAAACAGATGACTGCTAGAACATATGTAACAGTTTAGAAGTGTCATGATAATATAAGTAGGAGAACAAAATACTCAACATGGCTCGTATTCTAATTTACTTACACTTTTAGGAGCCAAATATTATCTAATTAAATTATTTCTTCCTCAGTTGGCTCAACATGAAGACAAATAAGTCATACAAGCTTGTGCTGCACAAGAAAGGATTTGGTGGAAGTGGTAAGAAAAAGAAATGCAGTAGCACGAATAGTTTATTTGTGTTTTGTTGTCGTGAAAGGTTGAATTTCTGTGGAGTTGGGTTTTAAATGAACCACTTCTTTGAACAGATGACGAGCTGGTTGTCAACTCAAAGATTTTTCCTCAAGTCAGTTTGGGGGATATAATTGAGATTGCACACCCTACAGACGAATACAGGTGAGTCTACGCGAAGGGAACGGTGTTAACTTGTATGCTTTCATTTATATAGTAATCAACTACTGAGCATATAAAATGTTTCTTTTGAAATTCCCAGCCCTCTTCTGCTGCAGGTTAAGAGCCTAAAAGAGGATCTTCAGAAAGGTAAATGATTTTCAGTTGGATCCATCAGATTAAATGTGGATGTTGTAGTCATTCCCACATGGAGATGCTGGTTGTTGTGGCAACAAAAGGAAGAAATAGGAGCGTACACAACTCAAACAGTTGATTTGTGAGGATTTTTTCACAATCCTGATGGACATTTTGTTCTTATACAGAGACAATCAGTGTGGACCAGACTGTAGCGCAGGCCTTCAAGCTGCGTGCATACCAGGATGTCATTGTTAACATCGTTGACCCAAAGGTACGTCCACTCCTGCAGTGCTGCCGTTTGCTACTACAAGATAACAGTTCAAAGTTTTATTTTTCCTTCCAAGGATGTGACACTGGACCTGGTGGAGCTGACATTTAAGGACCAGTACATTGGTAGAGGAGACATGTGGAGGCTGAAGAAGAGTCTGGTGGGCCATGTGAAGGTTTCCTGATTCTAGAACTGAGTGTAACATAGTATTAGATTTTTGTCTTTTGTATTTCAGGTGAGCACATGTGCATATGTGACCCAGAAGGTGGAGTTTGCAGGAATCAGGTACATTTTTGCTCAAAGGCACTTCAGTTGTTTGCTGCAAACAGTGAATTCGGTGAAAGTCTGGAAATCCTTGCTCAGATACAAACAACAAAATAATTTTTTCATTTAGAATAAAAATTTGAAAATACTTTCCCAACAATAATCAAGCATAGACTTCCGCTTGCTGTTTCCTTACTGTGGCTTTTAACAGGAAAATGTCTAGGTGAAGTCTAGAAAGAAAGTTTTATAGATCACAGATGGATTGGAAGGTAAACCAGAACACACATTTCATACAAAAGACCAGGGGGGTATTCCATGAAAGCCGATCAAGAAAGAAAGACTCACCTGAAAAAGTCAGTTTTAAACTAGCTGCATCTCCTAATTCAGCCTCAAGTTGTTCCACGTACGCAGCTCAGCCTCATTTCATCCAGACAGACTCGAGTCAGACATTCCAGATGCTGCACTAAATGAATGGATGAAGGAAAAGTTAATGGAAAGGCCGGGTTGGCAACAAACGGACCAGGGCTGCAATTAAAATGTTTTAAATACGAAGAAACAATTTAACGTTTAGGATTTAAAAAAGTATATAGTATTTTTTTTGTTTTTTTTCTTTGATCCTCCATAAAGGTCTTAATGGAGGATCATGTAAAATGTTCTACATAAATTACCAGATTTAAAAGTGACCATGTGACTATATTTTACATCTAGAATGTCAGAATTAGTCTTACTACATACAACAGCACATTTTAGGTTGTTAATTAGCATTACTGAGTTGGATTTAAGTGAACCCCACTGACTGATATACATCCTTTCAGGAAATGGAATTAAATTAAAGATACTAATACTTTTTATTCCAGAATAGTATCTTTACTGTCATATGTGAACAGAAGTCATCTGAGTGGACAATGACAAATGTGTATCTAAGTGAAAGTAAATATAAATATCTTTCACATTGGTGAGTAGCTTGTAAAGTCAGTTTGATCAACATAATGGTTTTTGTGATTTTTAAGAAGGCCCTACCGATATGTATTCTTTAAGGCCGATTCCGATATTTGGTAGAAAAAATTTCTGATTATCAATTAATCGGCCGATTTTAAAAATATATATAATGAGTAAATTAACTTAATTTTTGATTAATTAATGCTAACATCACCACTTTAAAACAGAAGAATTTCCAAAAACATACAATAAAGCATTAAATAACTGGAAAATTAAAATATATAACCTTAAATAAAAGTCAATCTATAAATGAACTGTATAAATGAATGATGAATTAATTAAATAAGTCTTATTTTGTTCTTCTTGCTGATGTAAATTAGAAGTAGGTTAAAGTACAGGTAGAAAAATATATATAAGGTGTTTGCCTTATATAACCAACATGAGTGAAGTTAAACATTATTAATGCAGCCTTCTGATGCCCTTTAATGTTAAATTACATTTTCTTACTCCAATATTTTCATGAAATATGATATATACCATAATATACACAAACCAAAATAAAAACCAGATATGCTTTTATTAAATGTCAGAAAGATGTCACCTTTGATAGCGTTGTATTTTACATATAATGGTCACCGTTGTCTGGCACAACTGTAACACAGAGTCGCTGTTACAGCCGCTCTCGTTAGTATTTTCTGACAAAGTAAAACAAAGGGAGACATGACATCATGACGGTGGTGAAGACAGACTGTAATATTAATAAAGTTTTTGGTGCTGAATGTGAATAAAGCTCCTCCCCTCTGCATTCACATCTCTCCTAAAATACGCCTCAACCTGCAGCTGACGGAGTGATGAATGATCGTTCTGTACTCTCAGATATTTTGTACACTTACGTTATTTCTGCAGTTACTGGCTACTTAGCTAATGCTATGCTAGGTTGGGATAACAGTGATGTTAGTGCTAACATAGACGGGTGTTATGACTAGCTGTTTTTTAAAAATAACAACCACACGATATGTGTTAACTGCCGACATCAGCTGGTACTTTGCATGCTCCTGATGTGCTAAAAGTCACCGTTGCAATGCTCTAACATTTTACATGCACATACAGTTCCGGTGTTTCACACTTCAAAGAGTTCTGCTTACAGCAGTTAGCCAAAACATTACAACGGGGAGCGCCTTAAGCTAATTTAGCACAACTTTAGCAATGCAGCGTAAATAAAAAGCTGACCGACGAATGAGCGATGAATGTGGGATTGGATGGAGTCAGAGCTCCATCTAGTGGACAAACGCCGCAAGGACATCATTCTGCAGGCCGACACTTAACAGCGTTTACTGTTTATTAGAAAGTAAGAATAAATTGGCATATAATCGGCAAAACTACGTCCGATATTGGCCATTTGGAAAAAGGCTAATATCGGCCGATTTAATCAGCCTGCCGAGTAATCGGTAGGGCCCTAATTTTAAATGTAGCTACAAACAAAAAGAGTTAGGCCAGCGCTACTAGGGGAGCTTCCTTGCAGGGCCGGTTCTGGGACAAAAATTCAGGCCGGGAGTCCTACACTTACCGAGGCTACCCTAATTCATGCACTGCACTCATATGCTCACATGCAAGTGCACACTGCACACAGACTACATCTCCAAAGTTTAATATTCTATACATTCTCACACAACTGTCAGCCACCAGTCCAGAGCTCAATCCATTAGTCTCAGCAGGACTCCGTTATTTATCTCATGATCTCATGTTAACCTGAAACAACACGATTCAGTCATTTTGTCAGAAAATAATTTAGATGCAAGTTTACCACAAATATAATATGTTAACATCAATATTCACTGCAACAGTAAAAACAAGAAGTGCTTCACGTCATGTGATTCCACTAACATTAGAAAATGAAAAAGTCGACTCAACTTAGGCAGATAAGACACTGTCCAACTTTCAGAGGGGTTCCCAAACCTTTTCATGCAGCGGCCCACCTGTGGAGGTATGTTTGGTCCAGCAGGTCCCTCCACATATTTCATGCAGTAAAATAAGCCAACAAGCATAAAATGCTGCAACCACATCATTAACAAGCAGATAAACACACCGACAGTGATGAAGGCACAACGTTTCCTCATCAGTTTTAACCTGGACTAAAGAAATGTTCCTCATTGGCCCATTTTACAGCTGGTTCTGAACTGGACCTGGACAAATGTGGACATAGTCTATGTGTACAGACTAGTTTACCTGAGCAGCCTCAGTAATAAAATATTCATCTGTTACTTTAACGCAACACATGAAATTTACTCACACTTTATCTCTCATAGGAAATCCCACATAATATCTATGTCCAAGGCTGGAATAACCAGTAGCTTCTATGTTTGGGCTGATAGGACATCGTCGTACTGCAGTAGTACCAGGGTCAGTATTACAGCTGTAGTACCAGGGTCAGTATTACAGCAGTAGTACCAGGGTCATTAATACAGCTGTAGTACCAGGGTCAGTATTACAGCTGTAGTACCAGGGTCAGTATTACAGCTGTAACACCAGGGTCATTATTACAGCTGTAGTACCAGGGTCATTATTACAGCAGTAACACCAGGGTCATTATTACAGCAGTAGTACCAGGGTCATTATTACAGCAGTAGTACCAGGGTAATTATTACAGCTGTAGTACCAGGGTCATTATTACAGCTGTAGTACCAGGGTCATTATTACAGCAGTAACACCAGGGTCATTATTACAGCAGTAGTACCAGGGTCATTATTACAGCAGTAACACCAGGGTCATTATTACAGCAGTAGTACCAGGGTCATTATTACAGCAGTAGTACCAGGGTAATTATTACAGCTGTAGTACCAGGGTCATTATTACAGCTGTAGTACCAGGGTCATTATTACAGCAGTAACACCAGGGTCATTATTACAGCAGTAGTACCAGGCTCTTTATTACAGCAGTAGTACCAGGGTAATTATTACACCTTTAGTACCAGGGTCATTATTACAGCTGTAGTACCAGGGTCATTATTACAGCAGTAGTACCAGGCTCTTTATTACAGCAGTAGTACCAGGGTAATTATTACAGCTGTAGTACCAGGGTCATTATTACAGCTGTAGTACCAGGGTCATTATTACAGCTGTAGTACCAGGGTCAGTATTACAGCAGTAGAACCAGGGTCAGTATTACAGCAGTAGTACCAGGGTCATTATTACAGCAGTAGTACCAGGGTCATTATTACAGCTATAGTACCAGGGTCATTATTACAGCTGTAGTACCAGGGTCAGTATTACAGCAGTAACACCAGGGTCATTATTACAGCTGTAGTACCAGGGTCATTATTACAGCTGTAGTACCAGGGTCATTATTACAGCTGTAGTACCAGGGTCATTATTACAGCAGTAGAACCAGGGTCAGTATTACAGCAGTAGTACCAGGGTCATTATTACAGCTGTAGTACCAGGGTCATTATTACAGCTGTAGTACCAGGGTCATTATTACAGCAGTAGAACCAGGGTCAGTATTACAGCAGTAGTACCAGGGTCATTATTACAGCTGTAGTACCAGGGTCATTATTACAGCAGTAGTACCAGGGTCAGTATTACAGCAGTAACACCAGGGTCATTATTACAGCTGTAGTACCAGGGTCATTATTACAGCTGTAGTACCAGGGTCATTATTACAGCTGTAGTACCAGGGTCATTATTACAGCAGTAGAACCAGGGTCATTATTACAGCTGTAGTACCAGGGTCATTATTACAGCAGTAGTACCAGGGTCAGTATTACAGCAGTAACACCAGGGTCATTATTACAGCTGTAGTACCAGGGTCATTATTACAGCAGTAGTACCAGGGTCAGTATTACAGCAGTAGTACCAGGGTCATTGTTACAGCAGTAGTACCAGGGTCATTATTACAGCAGTAGTACCAGGATCATTATCACAGCAGTTCCAAGTACTAATGCTGTAGTAATGTGCTGTTGTAATGACTGTAAAAGTAACACCGGACTCTATTCTTTACCTGCTGATCCTCATCTGGCTACAGACAGCAGCTCAAATCATAGCAGCAGCAACTTCCAGCTGCTACAACCTGCTGCGAGTCTCCACAGCTTTTCAGAGCTGCTGGAGCTGCTGACAGGCAGCTAACAGCGCTAACGGCTTCAGGACCACCTGGTTCAAGTGTAGCTGAGGAGATTAAGGAGGGGAAAGTCTTCTATTTCAGAGATGCTCTGTGGCGTAGCTGCTTTGTGAATCTCGCTGTCCATCTTGCCAGTGAGCTGAGCTGCCGTCTGTCAATCATTTCTGCCTGTGTATCCCGCCCCACCCACTCTCTACCCCCTGATCACCCCAAAACCTTGCAGTTTCAGGTATTTTTCAAATTTGGCAGTGGGTGGAGTTACACAGAAAGTAGGTTGTGGAGTTACACTTTAACGATGGAGCCAAAGACACAAACTGTGTCGCTAAACTTTATGTAGATGGATCTCTTTTTCAGGGTGAAGTGCTGATAATAAGCGAGCTGACTTGAATGTTTCTCCCATGTTTATTATGTTTTTGTTACTTCAGAGCTCAGGCTAGTGAACTGTGGGTGAAGGGAGAGAAAGTGACCTGTGGCTACATCAGTGAAAATACCAGGGTAAGTGTTTACTAAAAAATGGTTTATTAATAACGTTGTTTTACTATCCAGTCATCCTTCAGCATCTGTTGTGGTGGCTTCAGTTAGACAAAAATCACGTTTCTACTTTTAATGCAGTTTCATTGTCACGAAGTAGAAATTTTAACTCAATGCTGAAGTTGTGTTTTGAGTTTAGAAACTTTTAAAGCTAGAAAACCTTCCAAGCCATGTCATGTGTTTGATAACGATCAGGGGCCTCATTTATAAAGCTGGCATAGGTACATAAATCGGCATATGCCAAATATAGTCAACTTTTGGGATTTATAAAAACCAAACTTGAGAATGTTCCAACCTCCACGCAAACTCTGACCATGGCGTACGTACAGAAACTGGGAAAACGGGAAACTGCAACACCAAAGGTCCAGAATAAAATCAAGGAGATGATGAGGTGGAGAGTCAGCTGCCAACATTTACCAGTCAGTAAACGAGGATGTGAAAAGTAAGCTTTGGTCATTTATTCTGAGATCCAGCAGAGTGGGACAGACTGCAGGTCTAGAAGTGATGCAATGCTTATGAAACTCACAAGAGGTGGATTTCCTTTATATTTTCTTTATTCTTACTCAATCCTTTTGTAAGTGTTACAATTTCCATCAAGACGGTCTCCATTTTCCACAACTCCTTCTCCACCTGGTTAATAGTGGTGATGGTTCCCTCTGCACCTGCAGGACTTCCTCTGAGGACACTTGCTGGGTGGAGTCTCTGGCCTCACCCTCTCCAACCACAGCTGCAGCCCCACCCACCCAGCTGGAACACCAGGAACTAGAAAGAAATATTACACTAAAATACTAAATACACTAAATAAACTGCTTCCTATCTCAGATGTATCTGTACATATTTATTTTATACATTAAAACAAAAGACTACATTACCAACATCATTACTGTCATTTAGCAGCTTTTCTCCAAAACCATTTACTGTGGGCTGCAACGTCTTGCCCATAGACTGTATATAAAAGATGGACAAAGCCTCCATGACCAACTGGATGGTGTTACTGTTTACCCCTGGGGGATTCGAACTTCGGTCTCCCGCATGACAGACGGATGTTCTACCGACTAAGATATCCAGCCGTGCGGCCTGATGCCTCTGGCGTGTTTTCCCTTCTGACACTGTGATGACAGCATCTCCACCTGCTGCCACTATTCTGTCTTCCTGACACCAGTAATGCCCACACCATGCCCACCAATTAAACATTTTTAATGTTTTCCAACATGGTACATCAGGATCTTCTTCTCACACCCCGAATAATTCCACTTCTTCCCTCTTTTTCCCTCCCGAGCCGTCATGGAAATGATGTAATGAGTATTTATTATAGGCGTTCACCTTTTATAGCCACCATGTGGGCGCGGGAAGGCGTTCCGTCACGTGCATCTGAGTTGATTCTGATTTATAAACGGAAACGGGCGTGGGATGTGCGTGCGCACACTTTTATGAATCTGAAAGTAGAAGTGCGCCGCATTTCCTTTTTGTGCTGCAGACGCCACCTGTAGTTTGCTTTGCTTCGCACAGGTTGATAAATGAGGCCCCGGGTCACTGTAGCATGTGTTTGAGCTGAAGTCAGTCTTGTTCCATAGGTGGTGTTCAGATCCACATCTGCGATGGTCTACATCTTCATCCAGATGAGCTGTGAGATGTGGGACTTTGATATTTATGGTTAGTTGTGAATAAGCTTGTTTCTGACACAGTTTGTCACTCTGTGCCTTTCAGTACATTTTCTCATACATTTTGTTCTCAGGTGATCTCTACTTTGAGAAGGCTGTGAACGGCTTCCTGTCTGATCTTTTTGCCAAGTGGAAGGTTTGTACTTTGTCTTTTATTGCAGCTGCTCTAACTTTGACCCCTTTTTTTCTGAAATAAATGAGCAATTTTAATGTTACAACAGGAGAAGAACTGCAGTCACGAGGTCACGGTTGTACTTTTCTCTCGTACGTTGTACAACGCTAAAACCATCGGTGAGTTTATAAAGGGACTTATGACAAATATTAATACTCCTGTAGTGTTAATAGAAAATACCTAAGTTTCAAATTTCTTCAGATGAATTTCCAGAGATCATGAGAGGGTCCATCAGACAAGATCACGAGGGCCGTTTCTATGAAGACTTCTACAGGTAAAAGCTTATTTACATAAAGACAGACTGGTAGATGGAGGCGTTTGAAAGCAAGCACCGACTCTTATGTGATCAGGGTCGTGGCTCAGAATGAAAGACGGGACGAGTGGACATCATTACTGGTTACCATCAAGAAGCTCTTCATTCAGTACCCTGTCCTGGTACGACTCAGGGAAGCAGGTAATGAAGAAATCCAGAGCTTCTCTCACTGAGGAACCTTGGGGATCAGTTTATGTTTGTAATCAAAAGCTTGTGTTCATTTCCATGGTGACAGATGGTTTTCCTGTGGCTTATAACTCTACTGCTGCACAAGGAAACTACCTGGAGGCCATTAACCTTTCCTTCAATGGTAAGCAATGTAAAACTATTTAAACTGTTCTCAGCTGACAAAAAAAAAAAGATTAACATACCATCTTAAGGAAGGGCAGATTTATTTATACATCACATTTTATATGCAAAACAATTTAAAGTGCTTTACATAAAATATTATATCAGCATAAATAAAATATCAGAAATATGAAAATTTAAATAAATCAAGGCAAAATAAAGCTAGAATTAAAAGAAATGCAAGATATCAAAGTTCCAGTCTGAGAAATTAACAGTTGTTCTGATAAAAAGCAGCAAATATTTAAGTTTTAAACATTAATTTAAAGCAGCTGAATTTCAGCAGATCTGTAGGTTCTGTTCCATAAACCGAATGTGGCCCTGATGACCTGAGGGATCTGGTTCATAGCGAACCAGAAGATCCTGAATGGACTTTTCTTTGTAAACAGCAGGATTTAGAAGACCACTGTAAAGATCTGTGGACTTTAGTTCTGTGATCCACTTTCCTGGTCTTAGTGAGTACTGGAGCAGCAGCTTGGAGTTCCTCAAGGTTCTGGATGCTGTGGGGCTGTCTTGGTTGACACACCTCTGAAACATGGTGTGGAAATTGAAGACAATGCCTAAAGGGGGGCCGGAGGGTCTGCTCTAACTACAGGGGAAGTTTTATAGTGTAAAAGATAAAAAGCTAATTACCACCACGTCTGCCTCAGTGTTTGACAAACATTACATCAACCGAAACTTTGACCGCACCGGCCAGATGTCAGTGGTCATCACACCTGGAGTTGCAGTGTTTGAAGTCGACCGTCTGCTCATGATCCTCACTAAACAGCGAATGATTGACAATGGTGAGTGTGTAGATACAGACATTATCTTGTTATCAGACATGATGATGATGATGATGATGACACATATTTGTTCCATTTAGGTATTGGCGTAGACTTGGTTTGTATGGGAGAGCAGCCACTGCACGCCGTACCTTTATTCAAGGTAACACAGAATGTCAGGTTAGGTTGGTGCATCTGGTCATACACTCATATTAATTATGGTCTCTGTTATGTAATCTTTAGCTGCATAACAAGACAACACCTGGAGACTCGCGTGTGGGAGATGACTACAACCTTCCTCACTGGATCAACCACAGGCAGGAGAACATGAAATTTAACTAAGTCTCTTCCAGTAAATGACAATGGCTCATTTTCTGCAGGATGGTGCATCATGAAAAACGTCACCAGTCCACTGAGATTCCTGTCCTCTCCATCAGGACTGCCTTCTAGTACCGAGTCGTCCTCTCCATCAGGACCGCCTTCTAGTACCGGGTCGTCCTCTCCATCATGACCGCCTTCTAGTACCGGGTCGTCCTCTCCATCAGGTCCGCCTTCTAGTACCGAGTCGTCCTCTCCATCAGGACCGCCTTCTAGTACCGAGTCGTCCTCTCCATCAGGACCGCCTTCTAGTACCGGGTCGTCCTCTCCATCATGACCGCCTTCTAGTACCGGGTCGTCCTCTCCATCATGACCGCCTTCTAGTACCGGGTCGTCCTCTCCATCAGGTCCGCCTTCTAGTACCGGGTCGTCCTCTCCATCAGGTCCGCCTTCTAGTACCGAGTCGTCCTCTCCATCAGGACCGCCTTCTAGTACCGGGTCGTCCTCTCCATCATGACCGCCTTCTAGTACCGGGTCGTCCTCTCCATCATGACCGCCTTCTAGTACCGGGTCATCTTCTCCATCGGGACCGCCTTCTAGTACCGGGTCATCTTCTCCATCAGGACCGCCTTTTAGTACCGGGTCGTCCTCTCCATCGGGACCGCCTTCTAGTACCGGGTCGTCCTCTTCATCATGTCTACGTGACTACATGCTGCCATCTGATTGGCTGGTTAGATATTAGTGTAAATGGGAAGTGAAACAGGTGGAGCTGAGTGTACTTCTAATTCTTCAATGTCAGCTTTGGAACGTTGTAACTTGTTTAACTGCTCTCACTCCACTTATATAATTTTTTTAATTTTCTTATATTTTTAAAAATAATTCCATCAAAAACATTAACTGTAGACTGAGATTCCTTCTCAGGTTAACGAAGGAAAGGTAGCAACAGAACGTCCTACAACAGCAGGAAAAGACTCCTCCACGTCCAAGCCAACAACAATCTGAATCATTAGAAAACCTATTTTAACCCTGATTTGAATCATTCTGATTTTTACTTATGTGAACATGGAAGTGATTCATTTATCTTTTTGCATACCTGCAGCTTCTACACCTCCAAAAGTCAGAACTCTTGTAGCTCCTTCACCCCACGAATCAAGCTGGCTGGTCATAAGGTACATTTGCTCTTGTTTTCACAGTTGTTGATCAACACAACGTGAAGTTTTTTGTGTTTTCATCTTGTGTTTTTGTCTTTAGCTTCATGCTGAAAAATTCAAGAACAGCCGAGACCACAGTATGTGTAGACCAATAAGTGCTTACATCTCTTTATATTAGCCTGAATCTGATGAGACTTTATGACCTCCTTTAGCTCTCTGTGTACCGAAGGACTCCGACAACAGTCTGCCCATACAGGTGGACTACGATGCTCATGATGCTCAGGTGTTTAGACTTCCAGGTCCTTCACGAGTTCAGAGGAGCACAACCCTCAGGTGTTTGCCCGCTCAAGCAGCTCTGTACTAAATTTGTATAAAAAAGGAAATATTCTCCTCCAAAGCTAGCGGACCTGTTGAATCAACAGCTGCGGTTTGTTGTTTGTCAGGATGGGTCGAGACAAAGAGACGAGTGGAAGGAAGAGCTGGGGCTCGGTGGACATCAGTACAGGCATGGGTGTGTCCCCGCCCGTTCGTTCAGGAGCTCCAGAAGAACAGCGGAGTCTGGCCTCTGATGATAGTCTCGGTCCCGTGTCCAACATGTTGCTGATACCACGTGTGGCTCCTGCTCAGTATGAAGTCAGCAGCTCTTTGGGATATACAAGCACCAGAGGTAACTGCTTCAGCTGCTGGGATGTGACATTCGTTGTCTTCATCCTCTTCCTAATTATTGTTTTCTTGTTCTGGTGATTAGAGTTGTTAGAGAAGATGATGGACTCTCAGAGGGACTTCAGTGCACCCGGCAGGTTCACAGTGGGAAGTGCCGAGTCCACACTGCACATTCGTCCAGGAGGTTACACTCCTCAGCGGGCCCTTATAAATCCCTTCACACCATCCAGGATGCCCATGAAGCTGACTTCCAACCGCCGGCGCTGGATGCACACGTTCCCTGTCGGTGAGGTGGCTCACAGTCGGATGAAAACCCACTTCATTACAAATCAGTCTGGAATTTATTAGCCCTTAAAACTCTGAGCTACATTTTTCTGTTTTTGTTTTGGCTTTTATGTAAAAATAGAAGTAGCTGAGCCTCCTAACCCCAGTCAGCATCAGACATGATGTTTCTCAGCTGTCAGATTGGGAGGTAAAATGATGTAAAATGATTGTATGAATAGATGTAGCAGCATAAAGACCGACCAGAAGAAGAAAGCAGAATTTATTACTAACAGAACTTTGTAGAAATAACACACAGACCAACAGTGACCAAACCTTTTCTCATCTCATCGTTCTCTCAAGTCTTGGCTTTCAGGAGAAAAAATATTGTTATTGAAACAAACACACAACAGAAACTATTTCCATGTTTCCACTTTTTCCTCATTTCCAGTTATTCCTGCTACTATTTACCTGCTATCCTCACTAAACCAACTCCAGCTCAGCTGCTTTGTGGCGCCACCGTGCATCAGAAACGTCTTCTTGGTTTCATTCCAGCCATAGAGGAGCATTATTTTTCTTCTTTTCACACACACATAGAACTTTCTGTCAAGGTGATGGCTTTAGATTTACCAATGAAAACAACAGTATTTCCTGCAGTCCAGTGCTTCAATAAAGTTATTTACAACCTTAGTAGCAACATTTTGTGTAGTTTTTTTAGTTCAGGCTGATGGTGAACCTGCTGAGGTAAAAGTGTGGGCCATTGTGTTCAGGTCCCTCTGGGGAGGCGATCCAGATTCACCACCAGACCAGACAGAACATGGCAGAGCTGCAGGGCAGCCAGCAGAGAGATCCTGCCCACACTTCAGCTGAGCTGCTGGAACTGGCTTATCACGAGGCCACGGGAAGGTTGGAGACACCCGCCGCATTTCCCCAGTAAAGCATGTCTGCTTGATGCACATTGAGGTTGTTAGACGGATGCTGTTTGTTCTCTCTCGGTATTTAAGGCGTACAACCTCGAGACTAGCAGGCGAGAACAGCCTTTATGTGTGTGGAGGGATGGAAGACTTCACTGGAACTCCAGGGAGCAACAACAGTGGTGATATGCACACTCAAACACAGAACGACAAACTTATCCCAGCTTGGTTTGCCTCTCTGTGAGTGATAAAACTGGCTGATTAGCTCCAGTGTTTAGTTAACAATTAGAAACCGAGGTCAATGGATGGATCATACTTGTTCTTATAATCAACAAATCCCCACCAACAGTTCAAGGGCCGACTACAAATAATGTCTATTTGCTGTGCTATGGAGCCCAGTTCTTGTCCCACATCCTTTAGAAACGTTCGAGTTTCTGCTGCTGCTGAAAATCTTCTTCTACTGAAATTTTTTACTGAGATGTGGTTTAAAGAAAACGCAAGTTAAATTTGTAAAACGTGGGTCCCCCAATTGTGACTTTAAGAACAGATGATGTAACAACATCTTCTGAGCTGTTTGTACTAAGACCTCTAATTTAGTTCTGCTTCACTTCATCAGAGTTTCTCTTCACAGAGACGATGTTCAAAAACTGCTCTATGATCTGATAGAAAAGCTACAGCTGCAACATTACCAGGAGACATTCAGAGTCTTTCTGAGGGTAGTTAGTTGTTTTGGTTTTTCTGGCAAGCCTGGAACTTTGTTTCATTTGTGCTGTGTGCCGTCTTTACCACTAACACATATCAGGGCTCTAGAGTGGTAAACACACACACACACACACACACACATATATATATATATATGTGTGTGTGTGTGTGTGTATATATATATATATATATGTATATATATGTATGTATATATATGTGTGTGTGTATATATATATATATATATATATATATATGTATGTGTATATATATGTATGTATGTATATATATATATATATATATATGTATATGTGTGTGTATATATATATATATATGTATATATATGTGTGTGTGTATATATATATATATATATATATATATGTATATGTGTGTGTATATATATATATATATATAGAGAGAGAGAGAGAGAGAGAGCGAGCATCAGTTGGGGTTATTAAATAACGTGTTGCAGCTGAAAGATCATCACCCTGCAGGAATTATCCAGTAGGAGGCTCCAACCTGTTAGCTTGGTTAAATCCAGGTGGACCTTTTTTTGGACCAAGCAGTGTGTATTGTGTATATACTATACCTAGTCAATAAAATAGTTTGGTTTTAAACAAAATGCATGAAATGTGTTCAGTCTCAGTTCCTTAAATGTGATTGGCTGTTTTACATATTTTTACACAGTAGCTTCATGTGCTCCAAACATTTTGAAATGTTATTGTGGTTTCTGGATAACTGGAAAAATGGAAAAAATGTCCACAGATGTAAAGCTGCTAACTGTGTGCTTTGTCTCTGTTGTATCTATGAAATCATGTGCAGGACCTCTCTCCAACCGCACCTCCTCATTTCAAGACCTTTCCACCAACGGTGCCGATCCAAGTGAGTCCTTGTCCTGAAAGAAGCAAAAATTATATAATCTTTTTTAAGGCGATGAAATTTTCATGTAGCCTGATGTCAAGGATCAGGAGAATAATCACCAAACTGATAAGGACAATAAACCTTCAAAGGCATCTTAACCTGTGGGGGCTTATTGAGCTTTGGCAAGCCGGTTTCTCCACTGGCCGTCTGTCTCCAGGGGGTTGAGGCTATAAACGACGCATACAGGTCATGTGTTTTGGGTTACCCTCATCTTCTCTTTCCTCTGTACCTTCACTTTCCTTGTCTAAGCCTTCTTCCTCCTCTTTCTGTTTCTCCAATTTTTTTGATGGAAACCAAATAATTTGACCTCCTGTAATACTTGAACACTGCGGCCTGTTTGTGTTTTTATATCCAGTTTCTGCATGGCTACCAGTCACCTCCATCATATCTACTGTCAGACAAAGCTCTCTCTTCTCTCAGAGGTTCTGATCCAGAATTTGCTCACCGTGTTTGTTTGCATGAAGTGATTCTTTGCTTCCGTCCACTGGGCCCCGTGCTTCCGACATGTTTCCTCTCTTTTTTGCGGGGTGATGCTAATCGCAGACTCGGCCACAATCTGCATGTCTGATCACCAGCTGTGGAAGATGCTGCCAGGAAAAGTAACACTTCTCTTGTTTTTTCCTCCCCTCTCTTCCACTTTCTTTGTTTCATGTTTGCATCTTCATCTTCACTCTTTCTTTCCTGTCTTCTTCCCTTCTCTTTCTCACCACCTTTTATGTCTTTTCACCCCCTCTGTACTTCCCACCCCCCCACACATGTACCTCTGTACTCTGGGTACATGCATTGTCTTTGTTGTGGGGATTTTTCGTTCGTTTGCGTGTTTGTGTGTGAAGCCCTGCTGCTGTCTGCACCCCCGACAGTGCCCAGCTTTTGCTGCACGGTGGGGGTAGACTGGAAGTCCCTGACCACACCTGCCTGCCTCCCCCTCACCACCGACTACTTTCCTGACCGCCAGACTCTGCAGAACGACTACACCGAAGGCTGCTACGACCTGCTGCCACACAGCGACCTGGAGAGGTAGATCTTGTCTGTTTTTTACTAGTTTATTACTGTCTGTCATGTTCGGTCCAGGGAGGGTTCGGAGATGATAATTTGTGTTATTATTACAGGGTTTGGTCCTGCCACCATCATTGTTCCAGTCATTAGAACTGGGCATCACATATCAAGCTCCATTAAAGATCCCAGTGTACTTCACTCTCAGACTGCAGGTTTACTTGCGGTTCTTAAAATGAAAGCAGGAGTCAGAAACTTAAGTCATTAGGTCCCTCTCCAGAGGCTTTTAGAACATTTTAATCTCAGCAGTAATTTAGTGGGCTGGATTTTAGCTCTTTTAAAGAATAGAACACACAGGATGAGAGTTAATGGGATTTTATCAAGGTGCTCCTCTACAGGCTCACCACAAGGGGGCATGATCTCACCTCTTCAAGTTATTTTAAAGGTACTTTTATCCTGAAGTAAAGAGCAAATCCTCTGTTACAGCCATAATTTGAATCATTCCTTCATTTTCCTCTACTTATCTGGGTCGGGTCACGGGGTCAGCAACCCCAACTTCCCTCTCCATGACCACTTCTTCCAGCTCCCCTGGGGGAATCCCAAGGCATTCCCACACCAGCCAAGTGACATGCAACCCTGGTTCCAAAAAAAGTTGGGACGCTGTGTAAATTATAAATGAAAACAGAATTCAGGGATTTTCAAATCTTAAGCTATGTTTTGTTCTCAGTACAACATGAACATCAGATGTTGAAACTGAGACACTTTACTACAACTTTACTACAACTTTACTACAACTTTTACACCCAGTTTGTCTCAAACCTTTGTCCATCTTTACATCTGAGAGACTCTGCCTCTCTGAAATGTTCTGAAACCTCTGTGTACTATTCAGCTAGGGATGCACCAATACCACATTTTTACAAACATAATACAAGTACTTAAATTTAAGTACTTGCCGATATTGAGTACGATACAAGTACTAATAAATCCCGTTACAGTTTACTGGTAAGGAGTGTGAACCAGATGCAACGACTGAGTTGTTATTGTGATATATGAGTGAATAATCATGCAGCATCTTCTAAATGTGAGGCTGGAAAACTGTTTGAAACTTCATAAATAAGAAGGATAAAGTGGTTTTTGGTGGATTCTGTTTACTGCTGTGACAAAGCATCTACATGCCTAAAATAAGGTTCTTTCTCCATGATAGGGCCTAATTCATATTTTTAATGATGCATGAGTAATAAATTATTATTATTATTTATTAAATATTATTACGTTAGGTAGAGAAGAAAAATTTAAAATAAAAAAATTTAAATAAAAAAGGAAAATACTAACAATGATTTTGGTTACCACTTAAATTGAATCCTTATCCTTTCCAGGGGACCATTAGTAGTCACCACAAGTTCCACTCTTTATTTTGTGAAGTCCATCATTGTCCATTTGTCCCATCTTGCCTCGTACAGATGTTTATTCAACTAAACGGGGAAAGTCAATCTTTCCATTTTGTGATTTTCTTTCATGGTATCCAACCAGGTCTTTACTGCGGGCCGTTCAGTCTGTAACCATTCATGGGTGATTGCTTTTTATCTGCCACTGTCCTTATTTTTAAAAGGTATTTATCATTACCTGTTACCTCATCTGGAAAGTTCTCGAGATAGAGAGTGGTGCATGTCAGTGGGATATGCCGCCTGAGAGTATTTTGCATAGCTCTCCAAGTATTTTCCCAAAATGAAAATAATTTTGGGCAGCTCCAGGAAATGTGGTGATGGTTTGCCATACCATCTCCACAATTTCTCCAGCATTTATGCTCCTTTGGGTTTACATATGTTCTTATTATGGGGGTAATAAACGAATAAGGTTTTTCCAACTAAACGGATATACACATATTCTCCCATTGTCTTATCGGTTAGTTTTAGGTTTAGTTCTCTCTCCCATCTTTCATTAACGTATGTTGTAGAGGTTCCCCTACTTTTCATAATACCTTGGTAACATTTTGAAATGATAGATTTAATCCTACCCTTATATGCTTTTGATATTATTTGTGTTATTTTGCTGGGTTCCAAGGTTTCCGACTTTTCCGTATTTCTGGCGATATTGTCGTATTTGTAGATTCCTGAAGAAATCAGTCTTGTCTATATTGTGTTTCTTTCTTAGTACCTGAAAGTTTTCTAAGGTGTTCTTTTCTATTATATTACAAATGAGTAAAGTTCAAATTCAATGTCATATGCAACCTACCTCAGTTTTCTTATGTGATTCCATAAGTTTAACTGTCTGGTAACATCAAACCAGGAGCTCAATGTATGTGAAACTAGTGGGTTAAGATGTTTCTGATATGTTATAATTAACTTATAATTGCCTTTTATGGTTAACATTGGGATGCCTTCTTTCTCCATGACTTTCCACTTTGCTTCATATTTTTCGTTGCACCAAAGGACCATGTATTTAATAAAGGGCAGCATGATATTAATCTTTATGGTTAGGGAGTGAAATGCCACCTCTCTCCTTACTGAGTAGTAGGGTATTGTCTCTAATTCTTGGTTACTTTCCTTTCCATATAAATTGTGAAATCAGCTTGTTCCATTCACAAAACTGCGTAGTTGGGATTTTGATCTTTAGTGACATAAACAGGTACAGAAGTCTAGGTATGATAGACATTTAAAAAATCTCAAATCTTTCACTAAAATTAAATAGAGTTATAGACCAGTTACTAAGATCTTCCTTGATTGCCTTATTTATAGTTTCATAATTTTTCAAATACAGATCATTTGGGCCGTGCGTTAACCATTCTCCCAAATATTTACTTGTTTTTTTAAACCAGTCAGTGGGTATTCTTTGTTTATGCGCTGGTGATTATAGTTAAATGTTAATAT
Organism: Melanotaenia boesemani; assembly: GCF_017639745.1. NCBI lineage: Eukaryota > Metazoa > Chordata > Actinopteri > Atheriniformes > Melanotaeniidae > Melanotaenia > Melanotaenia boesemani. The sequence continues at coordinate 3,592,506 of NC_055689.1, read as the reverse complement.
CTGCGTTTTTCAGATCAATCAAGAAGCTTAAAGAGGATTTGAAGACTGATATCTGGGTTATTTTAAGTATAGTAAAGCATTATCAGCATACATTGCTATTTTGTGTACATCATTCTTAATTACAATTCCCTGTATACTGCAGTTTTCTCTTATTTCTTGAGCTTGTGGTTCTAAGTAAAGTGAGAAGACTGTTGGCGAGAGCAGCATCCCTGGTGGGTAGATCTTTCCAGTTTTATGCAATTGGTAAGGCGTCCATTTATCTTGATTTTTACTGTAGGAGCTGAATATTAAGTTCTAAAATTGTTAATTACTTTTTCATTGAAACCAAGTCGTTCCAAGACCAAAAATAAATATTCCCAGCAAACACAATCAAAAGCTTTCTCGGCATCTAGACTGGCTATTATGGCAGATGGTTTCATTCTTGAAGTTCTGACGGTCTTGTCTGAGTTCTGTTTTCAGCATTTGAATGTCCTCTGCATGATGGAGCTTTAACCTGCATTTGTGGGTTTCATAGTGAACTGTGTTCACAGACAGTGGTTTCTGGAAGTCTTCCTGAGTCCATGCAGTGGTTTCAGTAGAGAATCATGTCTGCTTTTAATGCAGAAGATCACCAGCCTTGTCCCATGCACACAGAGATTCCTCCTTATTCTCTGAATCTTCTGATGATATTCTACACTGTAGATGGGGGATCTTCAAAGTCTGAGAAACATTTTTCTGAAATTGTTCCACAGTTTTAGATCCAGTTTGTCTCAGATTGGTGAAGCTCTGTCCATCTTTCCATCTGAGAGACTCTGCCTCTCTGAAATGCTCTGAAATATCAGATATAATATAATACATGCAACATGAGAGAAGGAGATGGAAGTAGCTGATGACCAGAGATCCTCCAGAGCAGACACGTTAGTGCAAAACGCAGAATAAGTTTAAAAAAGAATGGGAGAAGTGCGCGGATGTGGAGCCCTCTCACCTGGAAGAGTTTGTGTTAATAGACCCACACTCTCCACAGAGGCGACATCCATGAGTCGCTCCATTAATGCTGTGCCATTAATGCCATCCATAGATCCAGCCGGCTGGTCTTTTCCATCGCGCCTCTCCACGTCCCGCCGTCATAACAGAGAACGCACGGATTTATGGGGCTTATCATACCGCACATGCGTTATTTACGTTAAAACTTTTAACGCAGTTAATTACATAAATTAATTATCGCTGTTTTTGACAGCCCTACTTTTCATTGGTTGTAGCTTTGTCTCCTCTTTCTCTTTTCTACTTTCCTTTTTACTTCTGTTCATTATTCTCCTTTTTTTCTGACCCTTCTGGTCAGGTCCAGCAAGATATATAAATTCCATAATTATAAATAAATGAATAAGGTTTTCAAAACAAACAAACAAAAAATCTAATTATCAAGAGGAGCTCGAAGATAAAAAGCCTTTATTAACTCATGGCTAATCTATTAAAAAAAACATCCACGCCAACGCGTTTCAGCCTAAGGGGCCTTCATCAGGGCGAGTGGCAAAATGTTTGTCTGGTAGCTTAATTCTTGAATATATAGACAATCACCAGCAGCTGCTCTGTGTGGGCAGGTAGACGCTCACATGGTACCCGTGGCCTGCCAATGACAATCACAGTCAGATTCTTTAAACAACAGGTTAACACAGCATAATATAACAAGATTCAACAGATATGTATAGAAACATCATATATCAACTAAAAAATAAATAAATATTGTTCATTTCTTCTTCAAGGAACCACAGATTAATCAATTACATTACAGGACCATTACAAAAAAGGAGAAAAATCCAGTTCCCCATTCAAACCTGGTACTGTGTCTCTTTTAGTGTGTACATCCAAAATGCCTCTCTTTGTAAGAGTTTTTTAAGTCTGTCTCCACCTCTGATTGGGTTTTCTATATGCTCTATTCCAGAAACCTTCAATGAATTACAATTACCATGGTTAGCATCAAGATAGTGAACAGCCATAGGATATTGTAGGTTACCAGTTCTAATTGCATGTTTATGTTCAGCCAACCTTGCTTTTAATTTGCGCTTTGTTCTTCGATGTGGAAGCAACCACATGGACATTCTAGTCTGTATACTACATATGAAGTATTGCAATTAATAAATGATTTAATGTCAAACTTACGACTGGATGATACGTCTGTAAAGTAGTTAGCATTAATCATGTTGCTACAATGGTTGCAATGTCCACACTTGTGGTTACCTTTAATGGTGGGCATCCAAGTTTTTTGTTTTAAAGGGGCAAGGTGACTTTTAACCAGCTTATCATTTAAGGTCGGGGCTTTTCTGAAACTTATCGTTGGAGAGTCTGGAAGAGCTTCTCTTAGGACACTGTCACTTTTCAATATATCCCAATTTCTTTTAACAATTTGTTTAATTTGATTAGCTTCATTGCTGTATTGGGTTAATACTTGATTAGAGTTCAATTGATCTTTTTGTTTAGGGACCAGCAGCTGTTCTCTAGGGAGACTTTTAGCTTTATTGAAAGCTTTGAGTATAGTTTGTTGTTTATAACCTCTATTTTTAAATCTTTGGCTCATGTCTTGTGCATTGCTTTCAAACTCTTCTTCTGTATCGCATTTACGTTTCAGCCTCAATTAGCCAAGGAGGATGGAAGCTGTCTGCTCTAAGAATGGTATTGCGATCTGTCGGTTTCCTAAAAATAGAAGTGTGTAAATCTCCGTTGATATCTTTAGAGATTTTAAGATCTAGGAAGTTAATTACAGATGAGGAGAAATCTAAGCTGAGCTTTAGATTCTTATTAGTATTGTTCAGATATGAATGGAATTGAAGTAATTCGGCTTCCGAACCAGACCAAAGTAGGATGATATCATCAATATATCTACCCCACCATATAATATTGTTTAGATAGGTATTGAGATCAGAGTAAATAAATTTTTCTTCCCATGCTCCCATAATCAGGTTAGAATAATTAGGTGCAAAACAAGCACCCATTGCTGTACCTTTTTTTTGTCTGAAGAATTGATTCTGGAACAAAAACACATTATTATGTAAGGTCCATTCAGCCAGTTGAAGGATGAAAGCTGAAGGGGGCATCTGCTCCGGATGTCTCTTTTCCAAGTAGTGTGATAATGCCTCTAGTCCTTCTTTGTGGTCAATATTGGTATAAAGTGCTTTAACATCCATAGTGGCTAGAAGAGAGGGTCCAATGTTCTTTATGTCCTTGATTTTATTTAATACATGAGTACTGTCCTGAATAAAAGATGGCAGTTCTAAGACAAAGGGCTTAATGAAAAAGTCAACAAATTGAGATGCTGGTTCTGTAATCGATTCGTTACCACTGATGATCGGTCTTCCGGGTGGGTTCTCCAAGATTTTGTGTACTTTGGGAAACATGTAGAATGAAGGAAGTCTGGGGCAGTTACAGCCCAAGAAGTCATGTTCTTTTTGTGAAATCCATTCTTCATTTTTCGCATGTCCAAGTATTTCCATAAGTTCAGTTTTCATTTGTTCTATTGGGTTGGACGATAAAGATTCATAATACTCACCATTCTTTAACTGTCTCATGGCCTCTGTGATGTATTGGTCTCTGCCCCAAACCACTACAGCTCCACCTTCATCAGCTCTTTTAATAATGATGTTCTCATTGGCTGACAGCCATTTCAACGCATCTGTTTCTTCTTTTGTCAGGTTATATTCCACCTTTCTCTTGGATGCAAAGAGTTGGTCAACTTCATGTCACCTTTTTATAGAAAGTATTTAGGGTGTGATTACAAACATTTGGTGTAAAGGTGGACTTAGGCCTGAATGATGTTCTTATTGTGTCTTGCTGTACATAAGAGCTAAATGTGGCTTGGCTGGGAGTAGTGTGGTACCAAACTTTCAGCTGAAGGTTGCGATGGAACTTGTACAGATCAACTTTTGTTTGGAATTCACTGGCTGAGGTCTTAGGGGCAAAAGTGAGGCCTTTAGAGAGAACAGATATATGGCTAGTTGAAAGAGGAGTATCAGAGATATTGATTACTTGTTCCTCTTCTTGGTCTTGCTTCTGCCCCTGGTATGTAGGTTGTAGTGTAGATCTCTTGGATGTCCTGCCTCTGCCTCTTCTGGTCTTGCGCTTTGTTATCCTTGTAACTTGTTTCTTTTGGACCTGGTGCCTAAAAAAATGGAGGAGGAAGTTTCTTCTTTCTCAGAATGGTCTTCATCACTGCTAGGCAGTTGAAAAGAGACTATTCTTCTCCTTTGTGGGTGAGTTGTCAGATTATGTTTATGTTTCCATATATAGACTTTATTTTCTTTGTAATCTGATAGATCTCTCTTGAATTTCCTTAGTTTATCTTGTTTGAGCTCTCTGTGTAGCTTATCTAGATCAGTTTTCAGCTCTGTTTCAAAGAGAGGTTGTTCTTTAACAGTCGTTGTAATTTCTTCCTTTAAGTTGACTATTTTATCCTGAATTTGAGTTTTCTGCTTCTTAGCCTCTTCTATCAGAAGAAGCATAAGATCTAGGGAGCATTAATTGATGTTGAAGCACTTTATACCAATATTGACCACAAAGAAGGACTAGAGGCATTATCACACTACTTGGAAAAGAGACATCCGGAGCAGATGCCCCCTTCAGCTTTCATCCTTCAACTGGCTGAATGGACCTTACATAATAATGTGTTTTTGTTCCAGAATCAATTCTTCAGACAAAAAAAAGGTACAGCAATGGGTGCTTGTTTCGCACCTAATTATTCTAACCTGATTATGGGAGCATGGGAAGAAAAATTTATTTACTCTGACCTCAATACCTATCTAAACAATATTATATGGTGGGGTAGATATATTGATGATATCATCCTACTTTGGTCTGGTTCGGAAGCCGAATTACTTCAATTCCATTCATATCTGAACAATACTAATAAGAATCTAAAGCTCAGCTTAGATTTCTCCTCATCTGTAATTAACTTCCTAGATCTTAAAATCTCTAAAGATATCAACGGAGATTTACACACTTCTATTTTTAGGAAACCGACAGATCGCAATACCATTCTTAGAGCAGACAGCTTCCATCCTCCTTGGCTAATTGAGGCTGAAACGTATATGCGATACAGAAGAAGAGTTTGAAAGCAATGCACAAGACATGAGCCAAAGATTTAAAAATAGAGGTTATAAACAACAAACTATACTCAAAGCTTTCAATAAAGCTAAAAGTCTCCCTAGAGAACAGCTGCTGGTCCCTAAACAAAAAGATCAATTGAACTCTAATCAAGTATTAACCCAATACAGCAATGAAGCTAATCAAATTAAACAAATTGTTAAAAGAAATTGGGATATATTGAAAAGTGACAGTGTCCTAAGAGAAGCTCTTCCAGACTCTCCAACGATAAGTTTCAGAAAAGCCCCGACCTTAAATGATAAGCTGGTTAAAAGTCACCTTGCCCCTTTAAAACAAAAAACTTGGATGCCCACCATTAAAGGTAACCACAAGTGTGGACATTGCAACCACTGTAGCAACATGATTAATGCTAACTACTTTACAGACGTATCATCCAGTCGTAAGTTTGACATTAAATCATTTATTAATTGCAATACTTCATATGTAGTATACAGACTAGAATGTCCATGTGGTTGCTTCCACATCGAAGAACAAAGCGCAAATTAAAAGCAAGGTTGGCTGAACATAAACATGCAATTAGAACTGGTAACCTACAATATCCTATGGCTGTTCACTATCTTGATGCTAACCATGGTAATTGTAATTCATTGAAGGTTTCTGGAATAGAGCATATAGAAAACCCAATCAGAGGTGGAGACAGACTTAAAAAACTCTTACAAAGAGAGGCATTTTGGATGTACACACTAAAAGAGACACAGTACCAGGTTTGAATGGGGAACTGGATTTTTCTCCTTTTTTGTAATGGTCCTGTAATGTAATTGATTAATCTGTGGTTCCTTGAAGAAGAAATAAACAATATTTATTTATTTTTTAGTTGATATATGATGTTTCTATACATATCTGTTGAATCTTGTTATATTATGCTGTGTTAACCTGTTGTTTAAAGAATCTGACTGTGATTGTCATTGGCAGGCCACGGGTACCATGTGACCATTTACCTGTCCACACAGAGCAGCTGCTGGTGATTGTCTATATATTCAAGAATTAAGCTACCAGACAAACATTTTGCCACTCGCCCTGATGAAGGCCCCTTAGGCTGAAAAGCGTTGGCGTGGATGTTTTTTTAATAGGTTAGCCATGAGTTAATAAAGGCTTTTTATCTCCTATCTTCTTGAGTGCCTCAGTAATCTTTTCATTAATTCTACTGGATCCCATAACTGAAGAGCACCAGAGGAATACCACCATTTTTTTACACCCAAGCAGCACTCCAGGCACTTTTCTTTTTTCCATATCAAGAGGAGCCTTGTACCCATAAAGCTCTCCTTGGCAAAGTAAATTTGTTCGGCACACCACAGCAGCCAGACTATCATTCTGCTGCCGCTATGCTGGACAGGACAAGGTAAAAAATAAAAAAGTTCATTCATGCCGACTGACATGAACCAAGAAGTAAACATTACCGTCTACAGCCGTGAGAGGGCTCTCTAGGCTTGTGAAAACTACGGTATTTGCTGCTCTTGTAGCACTGAAATAATTAACTAACTGAGAGACTGAACAGAAACAAAATGAAGAAAATCCTGTTCTGCAGATTACAAACTGCAGGTAATAAAACACGCAGCTGAAACTGTAATCGAGCAGCAGTTGGTGGAGTTGTTCAGAAACGACACCGAGGATGAAGAACTGAATGGATTCAGTGACGTGGAGAGAGACTGGGAGCTGGGTGAACTGGCTTAACGGTATGCTTGCTGGCGTCACTGGTTTGTTACGCTAACTTAGCCTGTTCAGCTTCCCAGGTATGTTCTTTATGCTGTCATGAAGCTTCAGAGTTTCTGCTACATAAATGATCACCGTCACACAAAATAAAAGCTGCCATGCTTCAGAAAGTACCGAAATAAACTGGAAGATTAGAGAGACAAGTGCATAAAATCAGATCAGTACAGACAAATGTATACAAATCAGAAATCCCCTCTGTCAAATTATTTGTGGTAAAAGGCTCCAGTATTTATTTTGTTGGCTCGGTGATTGTCTCTATTATGTCTCGGTAGATAATTAGTGTAAGATTACAGAATCTTTAGGTTTTTAGACATTATAAGAACGGCTTTTTGAGTTTGAAACAAATCTTGACAGTTACTGAAGCCTACTTAAGCAGGTTTAAGGTTCTCCTTTAAAAGAAAAAAAAAGGCCTTCCAATTATTAACCAAGAGTCCTGAACTGTTTGTGAAGCCATTTTGGACTTTTTTTTTTTTTATTTACAAAAAATCTTAAACAGTAAACAAGCAGCAGGCTGCTGATCCTCTACTGATGGGATGCTGCCATCTGCTGGTTATTTTCGGAATAACAGTCCGCTGCTCCGCTAGGAAAGTTTTCTCACCAGCTGGAGCTGGTAGCTGCGCTGCTTGTGATGGTGCTGCAGACTTTCATAGAAAACAAATTGCAAATATGAGCCCTGCAATGGTCCTTGAAGAACAAAACTTGCTCTTCTATCTAGCATGTCCAAGTAAAAGCAAAAAAAAAAAAGATCAATTACTCGTTTGGTTATTTAACGTGAAACTTGGTCGGCAGGGCGGGGTTGTGCACGTGAAGGTGTCTTTAAATGCCAAATGTAAACATTTTCGTACTTTCTCAGCAGCTCAATCAGCTGTTCATTAAGTGTAATAAGTTCAAAAGATCCTGGAGGAAACCCTGGTGGTTCGTTAACATACCGGACACATATTCAGCCAGTTGTTCCATCTGTTGTTGTGTAGTTGAATAACTTGCCTTTCCAGATCAAAAGTTTGTTCTTGGTCTTGGATTTTGTGAAATAATTTTCTAAATAAATGTGACTTATAGTCCAGTGCGACTTATATAAGTTTTTTCCCTCTCCATGACACATTCAATGACTGTTGCGACTTATAGTCAGACGAATATGGTAATTATGTGCAGGATTTCAGCGTATCACTAATCATTTCTCGATATGTGTTTTTGCTCATAAACTGATTCAAACTTGGCTGTAATTGAGGATCAGAGAAACTGCAGTGCCAAGTTTGAGGTCAGGTGGACGAGGAGTTCCCACATTTTGCCTCCATGTTGTGATCTTTTGTCTGCATAAGAGGTGTTTTAGGGAACATCAGTAAATTTTAGTGTCAACCATTAAAACAAGCCTCATCCTGGCAGAGCAAACACCTTAAGTCTTACTAGTTTTGTCTTTTTATTTCTCATGTTCGTATCTTCCTCAGGCGAGAAGATGAAGCTCCAGCAATGACTGCGTCTCAGGTGTTTGAAGAATTCATCTGCCAGAGGTTGATGCAGGGATATCAGATCATCGTCCAGCCCAATAACAGGAAACCCCAGCCTGCTTCGGCCACACCTCTCGGCAGTAGTCCTCTTTATACCAGAGGTACACGTCTTATCTAACATGACCAAACGTGAAGAGATTCAACATCACTGATCAGATGAGCAGACTTAAAGGAATATTAACCCTTCAAAACCCATTCTGGGAGTTTTGAGCAAATTTATTCAGTGAGATTAAAAGCTGACAGGCAGTGATTAGATGGAGTGGTTATATAAAAAGTATTCACACCCTGTCATCATGAAGCATCCTGACTTAGTTATATTTCCCATTTTCCTCTTAAACTGGCCCCAAGTCTGTCAGATTGTGAGGCCATCTCGTGTTGTCAACCCTCTTCAGGTCACCTACAGGTGTTCTTCAGGATTTCCGTTCTGGATTCTGCTTCTGGACCGCTCCGGAACTAATTCTTTTATTGATCTGGATGTCTGTTGTAGGGATGTTCCAAAACCATTTTTAACTGTTTGAGATCAGTCAGATTCAGGTATCTGCTGATACGAGTACCGATACGGTACCTGTGTTATTTTATTAAGAGGTCTATTAAATTTATCATTTAAATAAATTTTGTTTAAATTAGACTTTGGTGTATGATGTTGTTACTATCATTCAGTGGCCTAGCATAGGTTAAACTATAAAACGTAAACACACTGATTGCTACAGAACTCGAAACCACTGAGTTAAAATAAAGTGCAACAGCAGCTTCACTAAATCTACAAACTGCTTCTATACTTTTAACAGTTATAAATATGTAAGTAAAGACGCCCATATGTCTGACTTGTTAATGCAACAAGTGTACCGTGGCTCCAAAGATCAACAAGGCGGTAAAATACCATGTTTCTCTACGACGTACAGGAGCAGCTCATTCAGGACAAAAAATTCTACAACTTTGTCTGTTATTATGGCTTTCTGACTTTCTTTTGCCATTTTTTTGTTTGCGTCTGTTGAAGCATTTGCCAGTTTTTGTTGTTGATGTAGTTCATTGTGCTTTTTCTTTAATGCAACAAACTCCTCATGCTTTGAACGTGATGACAACCCAGAAGTTTTATACGGTTGCTGATTGTTAGTCTGGCAGCATTCGTGTCGCCTCTGGAAACTTCAGCCTTGCATATGAGGCATGTCGCTGTTTTACTAGTGGGATTTTAAAACAAGTAATGATGCCAAATTGCTGACATAATGCTAATGCTTAATGTTAGCAGTAATGGAGTTACTTTTTTCAGTAGCAGGTAATCAAATTACTCCTTCCATCGTTACAACGCCGTTCCCATTACTGAGGATAAAACGTAACTGACAGCACATTACTGTAAGATTAGATTAATTTTGTTTTGGGTGAACATAAGTTCCACGTTTGTTGGGACTATATTGTGCAGCTGCTACAGTGGAGAGGCGGCGGAATGATACGAATGAAACTGGAGAATATAGTAGAAGAGTTGCCATGTTGTGCTGTGACCGGGTGCAAGAGAAGTGGATCCACACCTTTTATCGCTGAGTTTTCGCTCCATTTAAACCGAGTGATAAGCCGGCTGATGGTAAAGGAGCGGACCCACTTCTTCACGGCTCACCGCCCGCTGTTGGTAAAGGAGCGGACCCAGTCAGTGTGTGCAGCCACACACACACAACCAGTAGACGCAGCAACGGCGAGTCCAGAGAAAACAGAGGAAGAGTTTTGATCATTTTTCATTCAGAGATAAGAGACGAGAATGTTGTGAGAAATGTTCATCGTGACCAGAAACAAGGTTTTCTTCATGGTGGCTGGAAGCAGGTAGAATCAGGTGAAGCTCCTCCTGAGGAGGAGGCGGAGACGCGACCTGCAGCAGCCTGAGATCAGTGTCCATGATTTTTCTGTTAGTCATTTATTCCACCAGGTTTCCATTTCAGTCATCAGTCAGATCTAATATTCGGTTTTATTGTGAATAAAGGAACATGCAGATGGATTTGAAATCCTGTTGAAAGGAAATACTTGAACATTTTTAAAAAAGTAATGGAGAAGTTATTTGTAATTATTACTTTTATAATGCTGTACCTCTGTTACTACCAGTTATTTTTTAAACTAGTGGCTATAATTAATTACTTTTTTAAGGTAACGTTAGCACTGGTTAGCTGCTCGTCCACCAACTACTCAAAACAATCATCATGCAAGAATGCGCAACTTCCGGTGTCTGTGTCCTAACATCGTTTCTGCGACCATGGACGTGTTTTTCCACGTAGTTGTTTAAGAAATGAGAAGCTGCTCATTGCTGAAAGATGATCACCCATCCAGTAACTGTCCAATAGGAGGCTCCAACCTGTTAGCTTAGCTGAATCCAGGTGGACACTTGTGTTTGGATGTTTTGTGTGGTTTTGTGTGTTTTTAATTGTGCAGCACTCTGGCCTACAGTTTCTTGTTTTTAATCTGCTTCATAAATGAAGTCCTCTTGCCTTGACAATGAAAGGATTTTATCCCTTTAAATGACGGTATGATTAGTTGATGTTACTAAATTTTAGGATAAAATGTCCCATTAAACCACATTAAACCCTCTCTTTAGGGTAAAATAATAATAATAAAAGTGCTGTAGCAGGAAACTGAGAAGATGTCAGGAAAACCCTACAAGAACAGCTGAATTTTATTTGGAGTTAACCAGAGTTTCTAACTGATGGCAGGTGTAAAAACTAGAAGACACGTATCAGAGTGTCCACACTTATCCAGCCAGCTTATTGTACTTTTTAAAAACGTTTTCCCCTAAAAAACTATTTACATCTTAATATGGTGTTAAGTGTTCCTCTGAACCAGTACCGGCCCAGTTAATATAGCCACAATAACACGAAGATCAGTTTCCCCTCAGAACAAAATGTTTCTTTCAGAAGTTGAGGAACTTCATGAAGCTTTCAGGGTGATATGTATGATAGAGAAAAGCATCCAGTTTGTGTGATTTGTATTTTCTGTGTTCTCCAACAAGATATTTAGACCGGAAGCACCATTACCGCCTTTCTTATTAATCCACACGGTGCAGTTTATCTACTACCCTCTTGATCATGAAGGAGAAAATGTTTTCTAAAAAACTGCTATAAAAATTCTACAGATTAGTATGTAGTATTAGTATATTAGTGTATGACAGTATAAGCAGCTAAGATCAATAACAAAATCTAATGAAATAACAAGCGTTTTATGCAAAGGCCTATAATGTGGAAATGGCTGGTTTTTATAGTGGAGAACAGTAAAAATGATGAATTTGACTAAAATGAAACCCTAACATCACAAGATCCTAGATTATATTATGCAATCGATATGAGTTTAGAAATGTGATTTAATGGGAGTCAATGGGACATTTTTAAATTTGAAAATTTGATTCTACTTAAAACTAAAAAGTCAATATTTAGGCTAATTGTTGATCCATCCGAAAATTGTCAAAAATATCAGGGATATCAAGTCATCAAGCTGGCATTTAAAGGGTAAAAATGCTGGAAATCTCTCAGTGTTTGGTAGTTTTGGTCAGGGCTGCAGTTTGAAGTTGAATTGTGTGTGAGGAAAGAGACCTTCCTGCCACATAAAAACACAGCCGACGTGGCGGCCAAATGAAGACGAGGAATTTGCCCAAAATGTCTTAGATGACTCATGAGGGCTAACTCACCTTGTTCCCTGATGTCGGGTCAGGTCTGGTGTCCCTGCGGCGAGCGGAGGAAGAGGAGACCGTGTTCTGGCTCAGCATGGGCCGGACCTTCCACAAAGTCTGCCTCAAAGACAAGATCATCACCGTTACTCGATACCTGCCAAAGTAAGCTCTCCTGATATCCGACTCTCACTCAACACTAAAACTCAGTTTCTAAATGTGATCGCGTGAACACAGAATGTGATCTGTGCACACAGATATCTAGGATTTCTGTTGGGAACGTTGATCTTTTTGTAGAGACGTTGCATCTGTTCACTGTACACGGTGCTACCAAAATAGAAAACCAAAGATAAAGTTAACTAAAAACAACCACTGACATCGATCAAAATAAGACACTGCACATAAAGAAAACACACAACATTCGGCAACAGAAGACAACAGCTGTGTCCCATTCCAGCGTCTACGCACTCGGAAGTGCAGCTTTGTCAGCTGCATCCGGCTCAGCTCCCACGTGGAAGGAACCTTCTGGCCTGCAGCGAGTGGATGAAGCGGTTTGGTGTCGCGTTGTCAGATAAGCAGGTTTCATTGTGTCTTTTAAAAAAATAATAAAAATATGGGGAAAAAATGACGCGTCTTTGTGTCCTGCTGTGAGGTAACAAAGATGAAATAGTTTCACAGACATGATGAAAAGATGTTATTTTCCCAGCAGTTGGTATGTTTCAGCATGGTGTGACAGTAACTGAATAAAAATGTGAATGAATGATATTAAAATAGCTTAAAAATCACTTAAATTAACATTAGATTAAAAAAAAATTAAAGTTTTTATATAATATACACTAAAATGCAAATTAAATTCAGTTATGCTAAAATCAATTTAATTCACTTTAAATGTAATTCAGATTAATTTAAATAAATAAAAATATTAAATTAAATTAAATTAAATTAAATTAGGAAACTGAATAGGGGAAGAAAAAGAAAACTATGTAAAAGAAATCCTCCCCAGATTCTGGACCTCAACATTAGTCAAGTAAATATAAATTTATTCATATAGCACATTTAAAAACATTTACTATTGACGAGGGTGTTATATTTATAAAAAGACAAAAAATACAAAATACAAAAATAATAAATGAATAAATATAGTATAATAGCAACACTGATAAAAATAGTCATAATGGATTAAAAACCAATTATAAAGAAATAAGTGATGTCTCAGTACTTTGCACAGTACTGCGCATACCTGGTCCTGGATCTGCTCTTACCTGGACCTGGATCTGCACATACCTGGTCCTGGATCTGCTCTTACCTGGACCTGGATCTGCACATACCTGGTCCTGGATCTGCTCTTACCTGGACCTGGATCTGCACATACCTGGTCCTGGATCTGCGCATACCTGGTCCTGGATCTGCTCTTACCTGGACCTGGATCTGCGCATACCTGGTCCTGGATCTGCGCATACCTGGTCCTGGATCTGCGCATACCTGGTCCTGGATCTGTGCATACCTGGTTCTGGATCTGCACATACCTGGACCTGGATCTGTGCATACCTGGTCCTGGATCTGCACATACCTGGACCTGGATCTGCGCATACCTGGTCCGGGATCTGCGCATACCTGGACCTGGATCTGCGCATACCTGGTCAGGGATCTGCTCATACCGGGTCCTGGATCTGCGCATACCGGGTCCTGGATCTGCGCATACCTTGTCCTAGATCTGCACATACCTGGACCTGGATCTGTGCATACCTGGTCCTGGATCTGCACATACCTGGACCTGGATCTGCACATACCTGGTCCGGGATCTGCGCATACCTGGACCTGGATCTGCGCATACCTGGTCAGGGATCTGCTCATACCGGGTCCTGGATCTGTGCATACCGGGTCCTGGATCTGCGCATACCTGGTCCTAGATCTGCACATACCTGGACCTGGATCTGTGCATACCTGGTCCTGGATCTGCACATACCTGGACCTGGATCTGTGCATACCTGAGTGTCTTGTCATGTTTGTGTTCCAGGTATCCGTACGAGTCTGCTCAGATCCAGTACAGCTACAGCCTCTGTCCTCCTCACTCTGATGCTCAGTTTGTGTCCTGCTGGGTGGAGTTTGGACATGAGAGACTGGAGGAATATAAGTGGAACTACCTGGACCAGTACATCTGCTCTGCTGGATCTGAGGACTTCAGGTACAAAGCAGCCACGTCTATAGAGAATACACCTGTACTCATGTAAACTTATCTGGTTTCTACTGTTCTCTACCACCCAGCCTCATAGACTCACTGAAGTTCTGGAGGACTCGCTTCCTCCTTCTGCCAGCTGGAGGGGCTCGCCGGGTGGCGGACGGGGAGGGACACTGGGATGTATATGGTGAGGGAGGGGGTGCTGGCATTGGTGGCAGTGGGGATTGGGTTTTACTGGACGGCTTCATTCGCTTCCTGGAGGGTCTGAACCGTATCCGTCGACGCCACCGCTCTGACAGGATCATCAGGGTGAGAAATCCTCCTTGCAATCTATAATACCTGGAAAAAACTAAAAGATGACATCAGGCATCATACAATACCCGTCCACTTTATCAGCTCCACCTTCTAGAACCAGGTGGTTCTTCAGAACCCCTTTGATACAGTTTCTGAAACATTTTTCCTTTTTTATAGTAAAACATTTGATTAAAACCCTGTTGTAGACAATCAGATGCTTGTCTTTTGTCCCCTGGTGGATACAATAATATTGTCCACCAGGGCTTTAAAAGGTTAATCCTGTTGTGATAGATGAAGCAGGTGGTGGAAACCTTCCTCAGAGGTTTTCTCCATATTGACATGACAGCATCACACAGTTGCTGCAGGTTTGTCGGCTGCATCCATGATGAGAATCTCCCGTTCCACCACATCCCAAAGCTGCTCTACTGGACTGAGATCTGGTGGCTGTGGAGGCCGTTGGAGTCCAGTGAACTCATCGTCATGTTCTAGAAAGCAGGTGGAGATGATCTGAGCTTTGTGACATGGTGCATTATCCTGCTGGAAGTAGCATCAGAAGATGCTCCACTGTGGTCATAAAGGGATGGACATGGTCAGCAACAATACTCAGGTAGGCTGTGCTGGTTAAACCAGGCCACGTTGGTACTAAGGGGCCCAAAGTGGGCCAAGAAAATCTCCCCCCACCATTACACCAGCAGCAGCCTGAAGCGTTGATCCAAGGCAGGATGGATCCATGTTTTCATGATGTTTCCAGCAGATTCTGATCCCAGCATCTGAATGTGGAGCTGAAATGGAGACTCATCAGACCAGCAACGTTTCTCCATCTTCTATTGTCCAGTGTTGGTGAGTGTGTGTGAATTGTAGCCTCAGTTTCCTGTTCTTAGCTGGCAGGAGGCACCCGGTGTGTCTTCTGCTGCATCCTGGTCCAGACAACTGCTGCTCTGGATATTTTCTCTTCTTCAGACCATCTCTGGAAACCCTGGAGATGGTTGTGGGTGGAAATCCCAGTAAATACTCAGACCAACAACCATGCCACGTTCAAAGTCTCTGAAATCCTCTTTCCTCCTCATTCTGCTGCTCAGGTTGAACTTCAGCAGGTCGTCTTCACCACGTCTACATGACTACATGCTGCCGTGTGATTGGCTGGTTGGATATTAGTGTAAACAGGAAGTAGAACAGGTGGAGCTGATGAAGTGGACGATGTGTTTCTGTGATGATGTTCACTGGTGTTGCTGCTGTAAACTGTAAACACTGGATTATTTCTGCTTTTGCTTCAGTATCTTGGTATATTTGTACCACTGGTAGAGAAATATTTTCTCTGATCTGTTACATGGCGTTTGTAGCGCCAAATGATGAATCCTCAAATTAAGTCTCAATAAATAATCTGCTTGTTCTCCACCCTGAGATCTGAGGCCATAGATTTATTCATGGATGTGGGAAGCATCGTCTCATGGTAAACACCTCGTTTGTTTGGCATGTAGCAGAAAGGAACGCCAATGAAAGGACTGCAGGTCACCAGTCCTCTGCCTTCATACCCCACGGAGCCTGTGCTGCCACCTCAAGGAAAGAGAGGCACATCAGCTTTATCAGCTCTGCTGGAGATGGAGCAGAACCAGAAGTGAGTTTCCCTCTGGGGCATAAGCATCATCCATCTTTTCTCAGCCGTCTCTGAGTTCTCTGTGCCTTCCATCAGGTCTCTAGAGGAGCAGCAGCAGGTAAAGCCATCTGCAGCTGTGGGCGACCTCTCAAGCGTTGTCACAGCGACCACATATGTAGACAGCCCGCGCAAGGTGAGTGGTTTTTCTGAATGTTGATTGGAGTTTATTGTTTCAGGCTTTTAGCTTGTGCAGACTCATCTGGATTTGTTTTATCAGCATCATATACTTTGAAGTCGCTGTTCTTCCCTGGTGTTCTGATGTTGGGGCTTCAGCTCTTCTCTCTTCCATCAACCTTTTTTCCTCCATGCATCTGTTCTGCTCCTGTTGCTGGGCTTTGGTTGTTTGATCCTGGGTTGTGTTCCTCCTGTATGCTGACAGGATGCTGCCTTTATTTTGGATTTTATACGTAGCCCTCGATCCTCCTACATCTATCACTCTCAGGTCAGTAACAGCATCGCTGAAGCTCTTTCTTTTGGTGTGCATTGTCATGTGCCGTGTCTCCTCCTGCTAACTCTGCATTACTGTATGTGCATGGGCAGCAGAACAAACAACGTCTTCAGGTTCATCTTGTATTCTGAGTTAAAGTGTTTACTGGTAAGTAGAGACACTGGTACCAGGATCACCCCTATCTGGTAGTAATACTCAGAAATCCACAGTAAAAACACAGGTCTCATTCAGTGCAAGCAAGTTTAATTAAGGTAAAGTTTTAGTTACAAAGAACATAATAAGAGACCAAGAGCTTCAAAATTGGGCAATTTTACAGCCAACTACAAGGGAATAAAAATATGAAAGCAATAAAAACAAGCATCCATAAATACAAATAAACAAGAGGAAAACATAAAAATTTAGAAGTGATACTCAATTCAGCTCAACTTTACTAATATGTCACTTTATCAAAAACAGAAGAGCGAAACAGCATTAAACAGTTAAAAAAATAAAGATTTATAGTTAACAATAATAAAAACAAGTTGCAAATTAATCTAAATATCAATAAAATCAAGAATTCAGAATGAAATTAAATAAAGTATTGTATCATCAGAGAGCACAAAGGACAACATATTAACAGAAAGTTAAGTAAATTTGATTTATATAGCACATTTCATACGACAGGCATGAACTCAACAGGCTTTAACAACATAGCACAGCAGTACAAGTAAGATTAAAAACACAAGATAAAAACTACACAAAGCGGCAGTGCTGCAGGTTAAAACAATTAAAAACTGAAAGTTTACAGTTAAAAACAAAAAGCTTGTGAGAATAGAAATGTTTTGAGTCTGCATTTAAAAGAAGATCCTGCTGTAGCGGACCTGAGTTCATGTGGTAGGGAATTCCACAGAGTCGGGCTGTAAGTGAAAGCACCACGAGCTGCTTCTAACTGTGTTTGGGAAGCGTAGGCCTTCACTCAGTCATCTCAGGGATCTGCTTGGTGTGTGTTCAGTCAGCATGTCGGAGATGTAAGGAGGAGCTGTGCCATTCAAAGCTTTAATAGCAAGTACAATTTTAAAATCAATTCTTTGCTAAGAGATGCTAAAATTGAGGTCATGTGTTCACATGGTTCTTGTTCTAGTTAAAACTCTGGCTGCAGCGTCTTGAATAAGTTGGAGTTTATGAAATGCTTGTTTTGTTAACCTTGGGTAAAGTGTGTCACAAAAATCTAACCAACTTTGAATATATTTCTAAGATGGTAGAAAGCAGTGTTGTAGATGTAAGAAATATGTTTCTGAAAGTTGAGATCAGCATCCATAATCACACCTAGGCTTTTTACATGCTCACTGGGTTTATAGAGAAAGACATTCGTAAAGAAAGGAAAGGACCTGGTGCCTCAGTCACTAAAAGAGTTTATCATCATTCAGTGGTAAAAGGCTTTCAGTCATCCAGTGTCGAACATCATTGATACACTGAATGAGATCATTTACGGGACTCAGGTGATCAGTAGAAACAGATAAGTATAACTGTGTGTCGTCAGCAAAGGAATACGAAATGCTTACGGATTATGCAACAAAGTGGGTCTTTTGTTCCAGCTGTTCTAGTCTGATGTAGGGCTGAAGTTTTCTTCTGTTTACTTTTAGCACCTTCTTTTCATAGAAGATGTAGGCCTGTTAAACTTCAGTGTGTTAGCAGAGATTTGCATCAAGCTTTGGTTATTTATGGTGTGAAATCAGAACGGTCTCACCATCAGTGTCACATGGTCACATGACTGCCTCCATCTCCGAGTCAGCTCTGCCGGGGATCAGTCAGATGGCAAACCGCCTTTTGATATTATCCCCAATGACCCTTCTCACCACATGGATGTTCTGTCTCTGGTCAGTGGACCTGGATGGTTTTCCAGCCTCAGGCCCCCACCACCCACCTCTCTGTTCGGCCTTCTTTCCTTCCAAAGTCTGAAGCCTAAACTTCAGAAAGCGTGTCCTTGTGCATGTATTGAGCATTGTGCAGCGGAGCAAAACATTTCCTCAGACGGATCACATTGTTTTACAACTTGTATATTTTCTTATGAAGGATGGGAAACGTAAAAAAACACACCTCTTGTGTAGAGCAGACTTATCTACAACACCATACAATTAATGAAATGACTGAACCCGGATAATTTACTCAAAACAAAACCATCAAACTATCTAGTGGCTCTGGCTGTTTTCTGCAGTCATGTTCTGTCTGCTGCAGACTCAGAGCTTCTCTGTGTCTTTCCAGTCTAGTCCAGTAAGACACGTTTATGGTCTTTTTAGATCTCAGTTCAGCTTCTTTTCTTTTCTTTTCTTTTTTTAATTTTATTTTAATTAAACCGTATTTTAAATATAATATAAATGTAATATAATAAATGTAAATAATGAAAATAATTCTCCCTCAGGAGGGAGTTGATACTTGGAGTCTCTGGTACCCATCTTGCCAATATATAGTCCCTGCTTCTAGACTTTAAACATCTTCACAGAATCCAAATAATAAGTTTATCTGACCCAGAGCCAACCTCTGTACTCTGTAGAGGAATTACCTACCATATCTGACAAACACTCCTCCTCGAGCGGATCAACTCAACAAGCTCTCAACTCTCTCCCTCACAATCTAAAAACAATGACAGTATGGTGACTGGTTATTTCCCTATG
Source organism: Melanotaenia boesemani (assembly GCF_017639745.1). Classification (NCBI taxonomy): domain Eukaryota; kingdom Metazoa; phylum Chordata; class Actinopteri; order Atheriniformes; family Melanotaeniidae; genus Melanotaenia; species Melanotaenia boesemani. The sequence goes on along the minus strand of NC_055689.1, from coordinate 3,573,304 downwards.
TGAGGTCACAAAGGGAAAGATCTCAGACTCACCTGTTAAAGCACACATTCACTAAAAAGTGGAGCAAGCAAGTAAGAGAGATTACATAATTTTCTCATTTTTACAGCCTCAAACACAGGCTAAGAGGACACAAATGACTGTTATAAAACCTTTAGAAAGTGAATTGTCCATCATATGGGCCCTTTAAAAGGAATTTTCATTTGGCTTCTTTAACAACATTTTGCTAGTCAGAAAGACACATGCAGCTTATCTTTCTTCCACCTCCGTTCAGCCTGTCTGCAGCGCCTCTTCAGGGCACATGTGGTGTCATTCAGACAGGGACCTCAGCTTAAAGGGTGCAACGGAGTCCACAATCTCTGAAGGGGTGGAATAAAAAGAGAAGATAAATCCCCTGGGCACAGAAAAGGTGCATGTTCACCCCGAGTATAAAAACCAGTGCTCATGAAGGCAGCAGCAAACTCACCAGTCAAAGATGGTCTGTGACGATGTGTGCTCTCTAGAAAGAGTTTTTCTGCTCTACTGTTGCCTCTGTTCATACAGCACCAATTCACAACAAAAAAACAAGTAAAAATTGACACTTTTACTGACAGTTCAAGATACTGCCGTCCAATTATAGTCCAATGAAAACAGATCCATTATATGATCCATATTAGTCCAATTTATAACTGTGTTTATATAAACCATAAAAATAATGACCAAGCTAAGGTTACTCTAAATTCTCTTTAGTAGTGAGTATAAGTTTTTGTCTCTCTGTGTTGGTCCTGCGATGGACTGGTGACCTGTCCAGGTGCTAATTGCTGGGATAGACTCCAGCGTCCCCAAAACCCTGACTTGGATTAAGTGGTATAGAAAATGAATGACTGCCATTATATGATCCACATTAGTGACAATTCTTCTATGATTTAATCCTCCATCCTGAGCTGCACGAGGGGACAGTGAAGAGGAAAACCTCCATCAGACCCAGAACCTGTAAGGACGGTCATCTTTCTTGACCGGTTGGGGGTGGAGAGGACAGGAAAGAGGGTCAACCAGCAGCAGACCTCTAATCCAGAGATTCCTGCTGAGAAAGAAAAAAAGAAACACAAATCAACGACAACGTCAGATGTTTCTACATGAAGAGTAAAGAGAGTAGAGAGGAGCCCAGTGCATCATGGGACCTCCTCCATCAGAGAGGAGCCCAGTGCATCATGGGACCTCCTCCATCAGAGAGGAGCCCAGTGCATCATGGGACCTCCTCCATCAGAGAGGAGCCCAGTGCATCATGGGACGTCCCCCAGCAGCCTCTGCCTAAAGCAGCAGGACTAAAGGATGGATCAGGGTCACCAAGCCAGACCTGCTATATGATTTATCTGGAAGGAGATTGTAAGGATGGTCTGAAGGTAGAGAGGGGGTCTGATACATGAAGCCAATATGGGAACTGGTTCCACAGAGAGGTCTGATAACTGGAGGTTCTGCTTCCTGGAACCAAAATTCAAGGATACTTTTAAGGATTGAAGTGCATTTAGTGATTTCTGCATTTCAGAAAGGTTTACAATCTAACCACAAAATGTAGTATTTGTTCATTTTACATAATTTTAGCCTCATAATCTGACAAGTAAAAACACAATGTCTGCATGGTGACTGGAAAAAGGGTTCAGCTTCTACATGCAGGTATATATTAAAACCAGGTGGGCAAAAAGTAGCACAAACAGTTTGGAATTTTCAGGGTTAAAACTGTGTGCATGGCTAAATAAAACCAGATGGTAATGAATTTTTTTTTTTCATCCTTTGGAAAAACCTGAAGTGAGTTAACTGAAGTATTTTTTCTGTGTAGCTGCCTGCAGAAAACACAGAGGCTGCAGATAAAGTTCAGCTGGGAGCGCCGTCAGCCGCTCCGCCTGCAGGAGAGGCTGCAGTCAGCAGCACAGACAGCAGGTAACATTTCACCGCTTAAATACGCAGACAGCAAATAAGTAGATTGTCTTTAGGTTATTTTAATTCAGTTTTTTAATACATGCAATGTACAGAGTCTGAGGTCTTGTTGTCAGTGTTTTAGTTGCTTCTCTGTAGATTTCTGTGTTTTTGAGCCTGATGCTTTAGCTCTTACCGGTGATCTATTCGCAGTGGGCAGTCTGCAGCTGCAGCCCTCTCTCTGTCTTCTTCCTCAACGCTCTTGGAGATACTTGAAGCCATCAAACATCCTACGTAAGATTTTTTGGTGTGCATATCATGTTGTGTCAGTTTAAACACAATAATTTTCACTTAAAATAAGGAAAGGAGGACATTCAGTCATATACATGTAAGATGTAGTTTTGGTTTCACTAATGAGGCAAGGACACTTTCTACATCTAAACACAGATATGATCAGGTGTGAAAGATGCCACACCCTCTCCACCCCCTTAATAAAAAAATGAGTAATAATCATAAAAAATGGTCCTTAGCAGATCTTAAAATTAGGTAATGACAACCCAACATCAACATCAAAATGTGACGCATTACAATAAAACAATAAAGCTCCTAGGAATGAGTAAAGTAATCCTAGGAGTAAAGTAATCTCGGGAATGTGTAAAGTAGTGCTTGGAAAAAGTAAAGTAGTCCTGGGAGTGATTAAGTAATCCTGGGAACGAATAAAGTAGTTCTAGGAATGAGGTAATTTTGTATTCAATAATTCTCCTGTAATAAACATCATATACTTTTACTCTTTCCAGACTCTTGGTCATTTTTCTACAACAGGAAGAAATTAAGAAGAAATTAAATAAATCATTTTAAAAGTGTCTGATGTTGTCTTTACATGATTTTAACACCTAATAAGAACCAGATTATTAAAAGAGAACTTTCCTAAAATAATTTAGCTTTAAATTTATTTTTAGCCTTTTATTTTTTGGGTAAAACCACTGAAAACAGGAACGACTGAGAGCTAGTTCGACATGCTAATGGTGCTAACCTGACTAAGTATATCATTTTCCTGCAGGTCAGATGATGACACAAAGAAAACATATATATTACTAATAATATTCTGTTTTATTTCCCCCATGATATTATAGGACAGGTGTACAGCTGCTCCCAGACCAGAAAGGCCTTCCGCTCAACTGCTTCATCAGTGCAGAGGTTGTTCATTGGCTGGTAAACAATGTGGAGGGCGTGGCCACACAGGGGATAGCTGTGGATATCATGCAGGTAATAGTTGTTCTGCACAACTCTATGAGATCCATAACACTAATGTAAGATCCATCAGCTGACATGGCAGTTGCTGGATTCAGCTGTTCCTGTGAGAAAACGATGGTCTGAGCGTGCTCGGTTCAGAGAATCACAGGGAATTCTAACAGCATGCTAAGCTAAGAGCTACATCACACATAGCGTTGGCGCAGTTCAGGCAAACAGTATAATGAATTTATTTTATTCCAAATAACTTTGGCATCGGTTGTTTACGTTGTCACAGTTTTCTAAACAAAGAGCAGCCATGTTGTTATGTGTCATTTCAAGCTGCTGAATTTACTATATATATATATGTATATGTGTGTGTGTGAGTGTATATATATATTTATGTGTATTTATACATGTACAGTATATATATATATATGAGTCCCCACACAGCCTCCAGCAGTGCCCATTGTCAGACTTTTTAGGTTGTAGTTGTTTTATTTAGGGTTTTATGAAGTATCATAGAATGTTTTTCCAAATAAATTCTGTCCACTGACCTGAGCTGGAGGTGGTGTGACAACATGTCCTACTTATATTTAACCAGTCATGCTCTGTAAGTGTTCTATTGGCTTCCTTTTTAATGTATAATGTTGAAAGTCCCTTTTCTAACTGTAAGAATGAGTAGATCTTAGAGGTCAGTCATCTGGTACTTGGTATGCTTCACTGAATAGTTGAAGTGGTGTCTCATTTAGAGGTATCTAAAAAAGTCTGGTTTCTCCAAGTTGAATCAAATCAAATCAAACTTTATTTATATAGCACCTTTCATACATAAAATAGCAACTCAAGGTGCTTTACAGAGAGTAAAATCCCCCAGAATCCCAACCCAAGAGCAGCAGCCCACCCCCCACCCCTTCCCATTAAACACACACAACACAGAGGGTAAAAGCAAGTTAAAAGGACCAAGGAAATGCTGGCATAAATTCTGGGGTCTAGTGGTTTGGGGAAACACTGAGATAAAACACTGTAAAACCAAATCTAAAACAATCTAAAAACCAACCCTGGGTATAAAAGTAATATTGCTAAGACCCATAAAATAAGAGAACCCGTGAAATAAGAGAATACAAAATGATAAAACAAATACATAAATGATAAATAAATAGAAGCTGAATACAGCCTGTGTGTTAAGAATAAAGAAATGAATAAATACAATAGTAATAATAAAAGAAATGATTAAAATGCTAAACTAAAAAGGTGGGTCTTAAGTCTGTTTTTAAAGATATCCACACTAGGTGCTCCCCTCACGTCCTCAGGAAGGCTGTTCCACATACGAGGGCCGTAGAAATAAAAGGAGGACTCGCCGTGGGTTTTTGTTTTTACTCTGGGAACAGTTAAAAGGCCAGTACCAGAGGACCTGAGGGGTCTTGTGGGCTCATAAGATAAAAGCAAATCAGATAAATAAGGTGGGCTAAGACCATTAAGAGACTTAAAAACCAATAAAAGAATCTTAAAATCAGTTCTGAAGCTGACGGGGAGCCAGTGCAGAGACTTTAAAATTGGTGTAATGTGGGCCGTCTTTCTGGTCTTTGTCAACAGACTTGCAGCTGCGTTCTGTACAAGCTGCAGCTGGTTCAGGTACTTCTTTGGAAGACCAGAAAGAAGAGCATTGCAGTAATCTAATCTTGATGTGATAAAAGCATGAATCAGTGTCTCTGCACTGGCTCGAGAGAGAAACGGCCTGATGCGGGAGATGTTCTTTAGATGATAAAAAGCAGTCTTAGTTATGTTTTTAATATGCGGCTCAAAACTGAGATCTGCCTCTAAAATCACTCCCAGGTTTTTTACTTGATTAAAATGGTGCTACTGTTTTCAGTTTGGCCTCCAGTTTCTCTCTCTCAGCTTCAGGTCCAATCATTAAAACTTCTGTTTTGTCCTGGTTGAGCTGCAAGACGTTTTCTGCCATCCACCCTCTGATATCTAAAATGCAATCTAACAAGGCATCAATGGGCCTGTGCTCATCAGGAGTCACGGCAACATATAACTGTGTGTCATCAGCATAGCTATGGAAATTTATGCAGTGTCTCCTGATGACATCACCAAGAGGAAGCATGTAAAGATTAAAAAGGGTGGGGCCTAAAACTGAGCCTTGGGGTACACCACAGGTCAGTCTATAGCTCTTGGACGAGGATTCCTTCATGCTAACAAAGAACTCTCTAGCTGTTAGATAGGATTTAAACCAGTTAAAAACAGTACAAGTGAGGCCAACCATGTTGTAGAGTCTGTTTAAAAGAATAGTGTGGTCAACTGTGTCAAAGGCTGCGCTGAGGTCAAGCAACACTAAGACAGAGTTTTTTCATGTCAGTATTGAGCCTAAGGTCACTCACAACCTTTACCAGTGCCGTCTCAGTGCTGTGATTGGTCCTAAAACCTGACTGAAACTTCTCAAATTTATTGTGTGAGATTAAAAAATAATTTAACTGATAAAAAACAGATTTCTCTAAAATTTTGCTTAAAAACGACAGGTTGGATACTGGTCTGTAGTTGTTTAGGACTGAGGCATCTAAATTGCTCTTCTTCAGAACAGGGGTCACCACGGCTGTCTAGCCTGAAATTTGCTGGAATGTCTCTAACCCATCATCTGAAGACACCACACATGCTGTCTGAATCAGCTGGTGTGAACGCTGAGTCAGACACCACCCAACGTAGTATTCATACATTGCTTTCTAATTCAGAGTCCTTTAGTTTGTTACACCAGACCATCAAGGGAGCTGCAGTCCAAGGGGATGCTTTGAATATTTTTAAGGAGCGATTTTTCACTCATTATAGATGGAAGTGGTGGTTTATTTGGTTTTGTTCTAGTTCCTTCCATTTTGCATGGTAACCGGGGTCAGAGACAGATCAGGGAGTGCATCTGGGCTGCCCTGCAGTAACCCTCCACACAGGGCAAAGACACCCCACCCTTATCTCTAGAAAGCTGCAATGTCTGAAGCCTGACCCTGGGCCTTTTTTTTAACCAGATAAAGGAGGTGATCATTCTGTTCCATACACTGAATTGTTTAGAGAGTATTACAACAGGCAGCGATTGAAACAAGAAGAGCAGCATCATCTTAATAATTCCAGTTCGGTCACACACACATAGGCAGGAAAGACCAACGATCCAGGTCAGTTCTGATATCATCTGTTATGGGAATGTAATTGTAACTGTAAATCTTTGGGTATTTGTACCTCTAAATACATAATACTGTTTGCCTTCCACTAAAACTTACTACTTCTACTACTACTACTTCTGGAAATGTCTTCATCTGGTTTATAATTAAAGGTAAGAGTTTGAGTTCTCTATAAATTTAATTTGTAGCTGGAGTAAAACCCAAATTTTCTAAGCAAAGAAACTTCGAGAGGCTTTATTTTGGCTTGGTAAGAGTCACAAGGACATTGTCCACATACAGGCAAATCTTATATTCTGTATTATTAATCCAAGCTTCGGTGATATCTTTGTCTGGTTGCCTGAGCCATTGGTTCTACAAAGAGGACAGAGTGGGAGAGAGCAGCTTTTTGTTCATGTGAGAAATCTTTTGTCTCTAATCTGCAGCAGATGTTGTTCAGCTCATTTGCCTTCACTTCCTCATTAGTTACATGAATACAGGGAGGGAGGAGCAGACGCTCCTCACCAGCCTCCCTCTGAGGTGTGAGGCCTCACCTGATCTTCAGGCTGAGCCCGGCCACCTTCTGAAGGAAGCTCATTTCAACCGCTTGTCTCCACCATCTCATTCTTTCGGTCTCTTCCCCAAATTCAGAGGTGAGGGTTGGGACGAAGATAGACCAGCGAAAGGTTGATGAAGCCCCCATCGTTCATCCATCCTACCGTCAGCACAACCAAATTCCTGATACTTAAACTCCTCTGTCTGAGACCGGGACTCGTTCCAACCTGGAGAAACACATACTGAGGAAATGTGAGGTGATGTTAACCTGGACTTAGGAAGAACCCTGTTAAATGCATTTCATGTGTTTTTTTTCATAGAAAATGCTTGATGAAGGTTTGGTGGCTCATGCTTCAGGAGACGCTATGCGTACTTTTGTCTATGGCTTCTACTTCTATGGGATCGTAGGAGAAAAGGATGGTAAGTTTGCTTTTTGTAGTTTATCTGTACAGTGACTTATCTGTACAGAAACCAAACCTTTGTTGTCCCGTCTGGTCTTTCTGCTGCAGGTCTGACCTCCCAGCTTACGACCACGGCGGCTGGAGGCTGGTCAGCTGCAGCTCTTGAAGACTTTGCCCTTTTCCAGAGGAAATGGTTTGAGGTGGCCTTTGTGTTGGAGGAGCGGCGCCCCTGCGACCTTCCAGCCTTTCTCCTACCCTGGCTACCCAGCCGGCCAGCCTCCTACGCAAGTAGGCACAGCTCCTTCAGCCGCAGCTTTGGAGGACGCAGCCAGGCCGCCGCACTGCTAGGTATACCCAGCCCGATGCTCCCAGCCCACACTGCAGAGGAGCCCCTCATCCAGTCTGATGCAAATCCCATCTGGGTCTACTTTAAGGGATGGTCTGGGCCTGGTTTTTAAGTGTCACACAGGGCAGAGAGGGTGTGTCTTGTCAGGTCCTTCAAGCTTCCATAAAAGTACAGCTGGCTCATTGTTTTTAGTTTAGACTCATCTTCACCTACAGCTACCAGGACAACAGTGAGTCCTGTAAGAGGACTTTCATGTAAACCCATGTATGTCATCAGGGACGTTTTCCTCGTTTCTGGCCTCTAGCCTGGTTGTGTTTCCTCATATGGGATGAGTTTTGTTAGAAAAACTTTAAAATTACAAGTTAGTTGTTTTTTTAGTTATTAGACATTCTGTAATTGGTTATTAGAGCACTAAAACGTCTTCTCCCAAAAGATGCTATAAAAATATTACAGATTAATATTCTTTACCACTTTTGTGCTCAAATCACTAAATTTATTTCACTCCTAAACAAAACTACCAAATGTGTAATTATTTAGATTATTTTAACCTTTAAAGCACAAGATTACATGATGTCACTGGTTTTATGTAAAAAATACACATAAAAAGTTATTTTCCATGCAAGACATGTAACGGATGTTTACACACACACACACACACCGAAGATTCACCGAACCAGAGGCAGAAGAAGACCCGATTTATGCTGCACATTTGTAAAAGTCAGAAAACATGTCTTACCTTTGCTGTCTGGCATAAATTAAAACTGCATTTATTAAAAAATAATAATACATAAATAAAAAGTTTCTCATGGTCTTTTGGGAGCAGTTTCCCGTCCAAAAATCAGGATGTTCTGTCATCTGGATCATGGATTTAGACAAAGAGAAACGTCGGTTCTTCTTCTGTCTTAAGTTCCAGACAGAAAACGTCTCTTCACTTTAATAAACCTGCTCTCTCCTGATTACCTGATTACAGCAGGGAAGGGAGACATGGACGCCATGTTTCTGTGGTCAAAATCAGTGAGCAAAAAAAAAAAAAAAATAGCATGCGATTAAAAAAATGAATGGCGTAAATTAATCGTTGCGTTAATGCGTGATTAACGTGTTTACGTGCCCAGCACTAATATATATTAGTCTATCTTACATATATGTGTGTGTGTGTGTGTGTCCATATTTGTTTCTATGTCTTTATACATAAATATGTGAAAAATAGCTTATTTTGTGTTGTTTCAGAAAACGGTGACACTACATGACCAGACTGGCGTGTAAATGGTGAAGTTAATTTAAATAATAACAATTTTATTTTTTTTTGCAAGGATATTTTTTAAAGTTTTGTCCCAAATAAATGTGAGTTATACAACGCTGACACGAGGTTTGTAAATATACAGTCAACTCAAGTCGAGAACAATAAACCTGTCTGTGTACAGTAGAAGGACAAAAAGAAAGAAGACAAAAAAAAGAACCTATCCCACTCACCCACTCGCCTATCGAGCCAGACATGTACATGAAAGGATCAACAGAACAAATAGTCAAATGTACTTCATTCCTGGAGCAAAATAAGCAACAGCTGGAAGTCCGGTTTGAATCTGGGAAGGTAGAAACGAAAGACGAAACAATACGCACACATATAAATTAGCTTGTCAAATAAATTATGAACCCACACACCGGCCAAAAGGCACCAGAGAAAGGGCCAATTTATACTCTTGGTATTGCTGATATAAAGACAGTAAAATGTGGATAAGGGATCCAGTCCCTAGCTAGTTCGAAGGTTATGGAAGTATTTCAGAAATGGTCCCCATACTTTTTTAAACTTTTCTTTGGAATTGCACATTGAGTAATGTATTTTTTCTAGGTCTTAAACAAGACGTAACATCTGTCAGCCACTGAGTGAGGGTGGGCGGAGCAGGGCCCCCCCCACCTCATCAATACTGCAGGTCTGGCCAAGAGAAAAGCAAAAGACATAGTTGGGGGTTTAGCTGAGGTCAGGCGCATATCAAGATCACCTGTGGTGCAGAAAAGAGCAATCAGAGAAGCTAGGACATGTCCAGAACATGTCAATAAGTGTAGCCGCCTCTCTCTTACATTTGTCACAAAGGGGATCAACGTCTAGGTGACTATAAGTCAATTTTGATTTGGATATGTGGGCCGAAATGGCACAAAGAGAAGTTGAGTTGACCAACTTAAAAATTGTGTTCCGTATGTCCTCAGACAGTGTGAGATTCAGATCCTGCTCCCATGCACTTTGAATGTTAAGTGGGGCCTGTCTTATACCTAGCAGTTTATTGTAGACAATGGAGATTAGACCCTTGCATGGTGGTTGTAGATTGAGAAGTGCATCAGCAAAGCTCTTATCAGGCCTCTGAGGGAAGTTTGGTATCTGACAGCAGAGGAAATGCCTTACCAGTAGATACCTGAAAAAGTGAGACTTTGGGAGACTAAACTTTTCAGACAGCTGTTCAAATGATGCAAGACTAGTATCAGTAAAAAGATCACCGAAACGCTCAATACCCCGTCTCTCCATTCCTGAAATGTTGAGCCCAGTAAGGAGGGTTCAAAGAGATGGTTGACAGAAATGGGGCTCGAGTGTCTCCTGAACTGAACCCACTCTCAACATGTACCAGACAACTGG